>NW_027041264.1:0-88540 GCF_037179485.1 Ochlerotatus camptorhynchus | reverse complement strand
CCGGTTTATGGTTTACGACAGTGGATTATATAAGCTTATTTACACACTGCCAAGCCTTTCATGGCACCATAATAAATGTGCTACATCGTAGCCATTGCACGATGCCATACTTCACAACTTCCTACGCATGTGAACAGAAAGGCCTATGCACTACATACAAAGTTTCCACCTCAACCGCCCTAAATCAAAACAGTCAAACAAGCCACTAGCAGAGGTCAATGTACAACAGTTCATGTTGTTTCCGACCCTTATTTGTAATCGATACTAAAATTAACCAACAATCAAACTACACCCCTGAATTCGCACCAGATTTCAACGACATGGAACTCGCGGTCGGGAAAGGAACCGACCAAAACGGGAAAATAATGTATAATGCCAACCGAGTTGGACCAACATGACAGCACATTAAACTTAATCGCATAATCGCATTCAAATTCCTGTATCTCTCGGACTGCTCCATTTGATGTTGCGTATGTTTGCCCGCTCCTAAGTTCAATGTCTTTTTACTCTTGCGAATACCACGCTTTATGGTGCTGGTGGCCAGTCTCATATGGGCTTTGGACCTGTTTGGCGGAATGCGATCGAGTGAATTATTGTGATCTTCGGATCAGTTCCGAGCAGCTGAATGCGTGGGATTTCTTTCATAACTAAATCCCAACCCAACCTATCCCATGCCGGTGATGGTCGATTATCTAACTCGGCTTGCATGTATTTTGTTGGAACGGGTGGCGGAGGTTGGGCTTTAAAACAGGGACAATTATGAAACTCGGAAAATCAGTGTACACGGGACGGATTGACCAATTAACGACACACGGCGGCGGGCTTCCACATCTCATTTTCTGTGAGGTGTGGGAAATCGGTTCGGCTCAATTGGATCGAATGCAATGTTTGTGGCGCGTATGTAAGCAGAGGTGATTAATTGTAATCGGTTTAGTGCTACAATGTTGCACCTCGCTGGCTGCTGGTTGGAAGAAAGGGTGTTGCTCAAACTATGGAGGTGTGTGCTGTCTAAATAGCGCATAATGTTTTCAACATTCAAACCGTTTGTCGAACGGTTGAGGTGTGGAAGTGGAGGAGGAATTTTAAACGCATGTTTTCTATTGTATACATGAAGAAATTTTCTATCCTATGGCTAAATTGGTGCAAACCTAAGCTTTTGGATTTTGCTGTTTTGGTGGTTGGATGGAAATTGGATTATGATAAATACAGTCCTAAATCGAATCACATCATAAATAATGTTCATGAATTAACATAATGTAACATGTAACATGAGGGTGCACCAAGAAAAATAGTATTTGCAATCTTATAGGCCACCCTCCAGTTTGAATCACAGTCCTAAAATATGAATCTATTTAAAAAAATACTTAAGATTGATGGAGGTGAATGGCAACTAAGCTACTAAGCCAAGAAAAGTATTATAAAATCAACTAGAAACTGATCACAAGAAATCAGTTCGATCTTTTGTTTTTTTTTATTATTATTATTAATTACTTTAGGCTCAATCGAATAAACTTTACAGAGCCGAGTTATCATTTTCGTTATACATTATTGATGTCTTATATTTAAAGTTAAAGGAGCTGGACCGGATACTCGCGGTTGTCTCGAGGCTAGTGGAGATTTACAAATTTTTTTGGATGGAAAAAGTTAGAAGGAGGTTTGAAATGTGGTTTACGATACAAAGATTTAATTAATCCTAAAACATGAACTTATTTCTATTCATCTTGAAAACAAACATAAAAAAAACCCACACGTACAAAATACAAACTAAACACAAGGTTAATCAAACTTACAATCTGAGGTTAATATTCGTAAAGTAAACATATATGAGTTCCATAAACTCCAGATCACGTCTAGCCAAAATATCCCGAACTGGAACATTAGGTTGTCTACCTCGAGCCCGAAGGAATCGTACAACTCGGATCTGACTCCACGGTGCTCAGCACATGACCAAATAATGTGATCTGCGTCCTGGTAACCTTGTCCACATTCACAGAGATTGCTGTCCCCCAGCCCAACACGGAATAAGTGAACGTTTAACGAATAGTTATTGGACGTGAGGCGAGACATCATACGAATGAAGTCTCGACCCACATCCAACCCCTTGAACCAAGGACTCTTCGACACCTTAGGGATGATCGAATATAGCCATCGTCCCAAACTCCCCTCACTCCACTTATTCTGCCAGCTGACGAGTGACTGTAACGGTAAATGAAGAAAAATTCATCGTAGGCGATTTGTCGATCGTAAATATCGCCTTCTATAGCGCCCCCTTAACAAGTGAGTCCGCCTTATCATTGCCCGGAATCAAGCAATGAGATGGCACCCATGCAAAGGTGATGACAAAAGATCTTAAAGATAAAGCACTTAAAAGCTCTCGTATTTTAATGAGAAAATACGAGGAGTGCTTTCCCGAGCAAAGTCTGAGATCAAATTAAAATCTAAATTTGATGTTGTGATTTCGCTGATAATGATTACTCAGGTTGCTGTCGTTTTGGTCGTTTTAACGGTTAAAATATCAAAATTGAGAGCAAACAAATCTTCCTGTGACATCACATTGAAAACTATTTCTACTATCAGTGAGAGCAAACTGAAAACTTAATTGATATCAATTTTTCCCGTTGATAACAAAACAAGTATTCCATTTGATGTTATGCTAAAGCAATGAAAACAAACCCGCAACAATATATTTTTGAAGAGCAAATGAAAACAAAATTTGGAATCAAATTTGTCAATTGCGTAAACTGAAATCAAATTATGATTTCAGTTTGATGTTGATATCAAAACTTGATTCCAATTTGCTGCCATTTTGATGCTAGACTTTGCTCGGGTTACCGGCCTCATGGAGCGAATAGCCTCGACAGAACTGAGACTATCCGTAAAAATAAAATAATGATCTGGTGCAAGTGAGGCGATCATTTCTAGCGTATAATGAATTGCCGCCAGTTCAGCAACATATACGGAACAAGGAGCATGAAGCATTCGAGAGGCGCTATAAAATTCGTTATAAATACCAAAACCAGCGGACGCCTCTATTAGTGATCCATCTGTGAAGAACGATCTTGCGGAATAAACTTGGCCAAACTTTGCAGTGTATAATGACGGAACAATCATGGAACGATGATGTTCTGGGATTCTGCGAATCTTTTGCGTCATAGATAAATCAAAACTGGCTGAATTGCCAAAGTTGGAGAAGCATACACGATGAGGATTATGCTGTGAAGGGCTGACATCCTGTGTTATGTACACGTAGTACAATGTCATAAAACGAGTTTGAGGGTTTAGCTCAAGAAGCTTCTCAAAGTTTGCAATCACCAGTGGGTTCATAATTTCACAACGGGTGAGGAGCCTGAGGGATAATTCCAAAAACCGATCAGAGAGTGGCAACATGCCCGCCAACACTTCGAGACTTATCGTATGAGTCGAGTGCATGCATCCTAACGCGATACGAAGACAGCGATACTGGATCCGTTCCAGTTTGATGATGTGCGTTTTAGCCGCCGACTGGAAGCAAAAACTACCGTACTCTAAAACCGATAAAATCGTTGTCCGGTACAACGTTAGAAGATCTTGCGGATGGGCTCCCCACCACGTTCCGGTAATTGATCGAAGGAAATTGATCCTTAGTTGGCATTTTCGTCTCAGATACTCAATGTGGGATCTCCAGGTGCATTTGGAATCGAACCAGAACCCAAGATATTTGAAGGACATGGAATGAGTGATCGGCTTACCCAAAAGTTGAAGCTTCGGTTGTGCTGGGCTATGCTTCCTAGAAAAAAACGACCAACTCAGTTTTCTCCGAGGAGAATTCGATACCTAGCTCGATATCCCAAGTAGACAAATTATCTAAGGTATCCTGTAAGGGTCCTTGCAGGTCGACCTCTTTGGGCCCTGTCATTGACACTACTCCGTCATCTGCAAGTTGTCTCAACGTGCAGTTGTCACTTAGACAATTGTCAATTTCTCTGACATAAAAATAATATAAAAGGGGGCTTAAACATGAGCCCTGGGGGAGACCCATGTAACTAAATCGAGAAGCTGTAGAGTTTCCATGAGAAAAGCTCATATGTTTCTCTGACAGCAAATTGTACAAAAAGTTATTGATTAATGGAGAAAGGCCACAAGCGTGGAGTTTCTCTGAAAGGACTTCAACCGATACTGAATCAAAAGCCCCCTTGATATTCAAGAACACATAAGCCATTTGCTCTTTTTTAGCAAAAGCCAACTGAATTTCTGTGGAAAGCAACGTGAGACAGTCGTTCGTTCCCTTGCCCCTACGGAAACTAAATTGAGTATGTATCTGAGAGTAGGTGGTTCGTCTCAACCCATTTGTCCAAGCGAAAAAGGATCATTTTCTCCAACAATTTTCGAATGCACAATAACATCACGATGGGACGATACGAGTTATGATCGGACGCGGGTTTTCCAGGCTTAGCTCAGTCGGTAAAGGCGCAGCTACAAAGCAAGACCATGCTGGAGGTGGCTGGGTTCGATGTTGGAAAATTTCTCGACTTCCCTGGGCATAGAAGTATGATTGGACTTGCCACACAATTTTACCAATGCAAAAATGGTACAGGCATCGAAAGCTCTCAGTTAATAACTGTGGAAGTGCGATATGCAATAAGCTTGAAATGCGAAGAAGAAGAAGAAGAAGAACTCTCACCTGCCTCTAATCATCCGGAACAATATTGAGCTCTAGGAACTGACAAAACAAGTTCAACATGCGCCTCTTAGCGACGTCTGGGAGGTTCTTCAACCAGTTGAACTTGATTCTATCAGCCCCCGGAGCCGAATTGCCACACGAAAGGAGCACGAGTGAGAGCTCCAGCATTGAAAAAGGCTGGCTGATCTCGTCTACCGAATTCGTCGTTTCGCGAGGAATCATCTGTGCCGGCCCGGAATCAGGACATACTTTTCGCGCGAACTTGAGAATCCAACGATCCGAGTACTCCTCGCTCTCGTTGTTCGAAGACCGGTTACGCATCCTTCGGCGTTCCAAGGCGTTCCAAAGCGTATTTATCGACGTTTCGTGCGATAATCCGTCCACGAATTGCCGCCAGTATCCGCGTTTCTTGGCTTTGATGAGGCTCTTGAGTTCGCGTTCAAGAGCCGAGTACGCTTCGAAATGCACGGGTGTTCTACGTTTCCGGAAAAGCTTAATCGCATCGGACTTTTTACGATAAACCTCAGTGCATTGCTGGTCCCACCAAGGGGAAGGAGGCGCGCTGTCCAAGATCAGCTTGGAGAGGAAGTTATATTCCTCGAATGGTGAAAGCCCTTCTACCGGCGACACGGCTTCTTCTATCGCAGTCTTGAACGTTGTCCAATCGATATTACGGGTGAGGTCGTACGTTAACGGATTCCGACGGATTGAACCCACTGGCAATCGAAATTTTGATCGGCAAGTGATCACTACCGTGGGGATCCTGGATCACATTCCTCGTGCAATCCAACGGTAACGAGTTAGAGCAAAGTGTGAGGTCTAATTTACTTCCATTTGAGGATGGACCAGCCAAACGTGTTACTTCTCCATTGTTAAGAATTGTCATATTGAAGCTATCACAGAGGTTATATATAAAAGTAGAACGGTTGTCATCATACAGTTCCCCCCAGCCTGTACCGTGGGAATTCAAATCTCCCATAATCAACCGTGTTTTCGATTAAAAACGGCTCTAGGAGGAATATAAACAGAAGCAATACAAAGGCTCTTACCTTTAATAATACCCTGACATGCGCCAACTTCAATACCTGGAAATTGTGGAAGATTCACTCTATAGAAGGAATGGCACTTTTTTTTATCCCCAAAGGTACCCCTCCTCCACGTGAATCCTCACGATCCAGTCGAATAATGTTAAAATCATAAAAAGGAAGATCAATATCTGAAGAGAGCCAAGTTTCACAAAGAGCAAATGCATCACAATCATTATTGTGAACTAAAAACTTAAAAGAGTCTATTTTAGGAATTAGACTTTGGCAATTCCACTGTAGAACAGTGATCAAAGCCCCGACCTCGTTTGGAAAATTATCCATCGAAGGAAATGATGGCTACAAGGAGGGGCCACTTCAATGTCAATTGCTTCAAGAGGGTCTTCACAGTAGGAAGCATTGCCAGAACAATGCTTTTGAGAGGATCAGAAATATCGAGGTACTTGAGGATACCGTCCACAATGTCATCAAATAAGAACAACCCAGATGAAGAAGGGGCTTCTGTTCTTAAAAATGGAGCACCAAAGGTTTTGGATGTCCCCGGGAGTGATGGAAAATCCTGGGTATAGTCAATTCTTCGGAAACCAGGAGGAGTTGAAACTTCCTTTTTTCCACCACTCCTTGATTTGTGCAAGCTGGTTTGAGGTTCCTGATCAGCGACTATCCGTGAACGGATGCATCTTCGTTTCCGTGAAGAAACTTCCGAAAACTGAAAGGAAATCCCTCCTCAGCCAAGTCAGAGTCAGACTCGTCAGAGCGAAGCGATTTGCGTCGTTGGTCGATGGCTTGGCTGTCTTAAGCATTTCTGCAAAAGACCGCCTGGAACGTTCCTTAAGAGAGCGTTCTAGTTTCTCCCCGCGTTGTTTGTACACCGGGCACGACGAGAGACCATGAGTCGGAGATCCTTTGCAGTACACGCATTTTAGTACAGTAGCTGCACAGGCACCATCTCCCCATCTCATGCTTCTCCCCGCATTTGGAACAGCGTGCCTTGCTGCCACAGTGGGACGCCGTATGTCCCTACTGCTTACAGTTTTGGCAGTTCATGACCCGGGGAACGAACAAACGCACAGGTAGTCGAAGTTTTCTCAGCTTGATGTAGTGAGGAAGGGCTGAACCAGAAAAGGTTACACGAAACGAGTCTGTGGGGGTAAAACTCTTTTTACCCTCGCTGACAGATACTGAGCCCAGTTTTTGGACATCCAGTATCTTCACCGGGGGAAGCAATAAGTTCTTGAAACGGCCAACCGCCTGCTTCTCCAAAATCTCGGGGGTCAGACTAGCTTCGGTAACCACACCTTCGATCTCCACATCACGAGCTGGGATGTAAACTCTATACTCGAGCGTAAAGAGCTGGGAGACAGCAATTTCATTAGCAGGCTTAAGGTTAGAGACGGAAACACGAAGTTTATTGTGCCTAACCTTCGTGATTTTGGTCACGGCCGAGAATCGCTTCGTCAAATCATTTGAAATTTGTACCACATTCAAAGGTTTGATTTTGGGCTGAAAGTAGACAACCCATGGACCAGTCGAGTTATTCGGATAGGCCCGTGATCTGGAGCTTTTCTCAGCCTTCCCATTAACAGACTGAGATGACGAACCAAAGATGACATCATCAGTTTTTTTAGATGATTGGTCATCCATGTCGTCTTCCGACAAAACTTCCATTTTGCCGTACTAGTGGGAGCGCAAAACGCTCTACCACTGAAACTTGCACAGAAAAAATACACAGAAAACACTACAAACACAGAACACAAAAAGAAAATTTAACTAATGGGGGAGGAAAAGAAAAAACAAAAACAAAAACTTATCTGATAATCCTATACTACTACCACCGAGCGTTGTATGTGTAGGCGTTTACACAGATGGCTGGGAAGCGACGCGCAGCGTGGATGACCTTCGCTGTGGTGCACTTGATCGAGGCGCGGCACTCAGCGCACATAGGCGCACGATGATTGATGAACGATGTAGACAACAACTGCAGATCCCTTGCCAGATCATCAACTTTCGAGCGAATTTGTCGGCGAAAACGAACATAAACTCGCAGGGAACATCTTCTCGTGCCGTGGTCAATTTTTGTTATGCTTTTTTTTGTTTTGCTGATTGACCGCCAGGAGGTTGCATCTCCGTTCTTGCCAGCAGTGCTATATCAATATAAATACCTACAAATTGCTGAATTTCCCGAGCCACCTGATGTCAGTATCAGTTCAGACAGTGAGAATATCAATATCATTCGCCTCAATGTCAGTGCACAAATGAAAATCATAAAGGGACCACTGATATTCAAAGTTCTACCTTAAATGTTTATTATATACGCCTGATAATTGAGTACCGATATTTAGAAAACTCATCAGTAATATTAAAAAATGCAATGGATGATTTATTGAGATAAAAGTAAGATTTTCATCTATTCCTTAGTGATACTCTTTTTTTTTCCTTGATTTGTTTGCCGTCGATCTTGTTTTCCGTGCTGATAACCAATGCTACCGACGCCAGGAAGGCAGCTCCCATACCTGGACCCTACCTATCGACCATCAACTCGTGAGTCGGGGACCACCGGCTTTACTCCCCTTCCGAAGGAAGGCGTGATCAGTGATGTTATGCCTCAAAACATCCCGGCGGTGCCGACTGGGATTGAACCCAGGCCTGCTGGGGTGAGAGATAATCACGCTTACCACTACACCACCGGGGCCGTTGTTAGTGATACTCACACCCCATAAAGTGATACTCATATAGATAGTAATATCAAACCGTACCGCCTGACATCATATGCCTACTACGAGTATCAGTTTTGGAAGTGAAATTCAGTGCTAGACCAATATTTAACGTCAATTCAAGAGCCACTTGTGAAAATGGCATACAAGCTTTTTTTAAACAAGGGCTTACAATCTAGCCAACCGAGGGTCACTCACACAAACTAACAACATCATTGGCAAGGGTAAAGTTTTCCCTACCCGGTGATGATGATGGTTTGCATTGGTGTCATATAGGTGGCGAGAAAAGGGCATAAGAAGGTTTGTTTACAAAAAGCTTGTATGCCCTTTTCACATGTTGTTCTTGAATTTACATTGTTGACAGCACGCAGCACTGTTTTCCAGATCAACTGTAATTACACAGAGAACCAGTAGACGTTGCTAGGGACTAGCAGTCATCCTCAATGTGTAAATGCTGGTGATCTAATACTCGTTATAATGAAAGCCGAGAACACATCTGCACTTCCTCGAAAAATTACTGGGATGTTGGATAAAAGGGTTGTGATTGCAGTAGAACTCTTTTTAAGTAAACGATATGCTGAATTTATATCCTAACGGCTCAATAGTGCCACGAAGGAGCTTGGGTTTTAACTCATGACCTTCGGCTCGGTAAGCAAAATTGGTCGCCACTACGTCACCGTGCTCCTTATATCACAAAACAATAACGGTCAAGTTTACGTTCAACTTGTTGTTACTTGGTTTTGATCCTGGTGCTGACCTCACCGATGACAACTACAACTGCTCTTGAACAGGATTTGTGGTGGATTTATGATATATTTGTGTTTCCTAAAACCTGAATGTTATTTCTTTTACGTACTCCTTCCTCCAACCGAATTTCATTACACTTTATCTCATGTTAAGAAAAAAAAACTATTTAAAGTATAACTCTATAATGTGAGGGCTCAGATTGAACCCATGAGTTTTTGCTCAATAATCAAAATCAGTCACCACTAGGCCACCGAGCTCCTTAAATCACAAAGCAAATACCAACAAGTTCCCGTTCAACTTGCTGCTACTAGATTTCGATCCCAGCGGCGACCTCACCGACTACGACAACAACTGCTCTTGCGAAGGACTTGATATGGATTTCCGATCAACAAGTTGTTACGTTTAGCTTTGTTAGGGTTTGGAAAAAAAGTTATGTCAAATACACGAAAGCAAAAGCAAGAAAGTTTTCAGTGTAGACTGAAAGTAGAATGCAAATACTGCACACTTATACGGCTTGAAAATGGACAGTGCACAAAAAAAATGCACCGGAGAGGTGTTGAAAGCAGACTGTCACGTCAGCTTCCACTGGCCTAGACTACCAAAGAGGAGAACAAATACTGACAGACGAACGCGTGTACTCTCGATTCGCAGCGGCCAAGACTAAAAAAAATGATGGTTAAATTGTTTATCACGTCGGCGGGTACAAACTTGGAATCACAAATATGGAGTGACGCTTTCTTCTGGAAAATAAGCAGCGCAAGCACATCGGAATTTCACTAGCATTAGCGCCACAATTATGTCAGGTAAATGACAAATTGTTTATGCGTAACGACCTGGCTGATTTTTGTTTCTCCCGTACATTTGTTGGTAGCTGCCTGGAGAGTCTGTGAACGAGGAAACGTCATGAAAACGATATCCGTTGTGACACGCGGATCAAACGCTTACGGTAGAGGGTGAGTTAGCATACCATCCATATGAAATTATTTTCATAAAGTAAAATTTTGCATATGCCATAGATTGGACAAATTGTACCCACGTCAGATGCACAGGGTGCAGACAAAACGAATCGTTCCAAAACCGTACGTGTTTAACGACGAAAAAGACATTCGAAAGAGGTAGGTCCGACGATTCCGATTCTAATTCCAATTGGCCACAGGGCCTTTTTCTACTCTTGATTTGTCTCCACTAGTGTATCGGAGGACGGTTGGTCGTGCTAGAAGCGCAGTGTCCCCGAGCGCATGCGAGTGTAGCTCACTATCCGGACAGTCATCCAGTGAACGTTGGCGTTAGCAAAGAAGGGAAGTGAAGGACCTCGGGTAAGCCGCGAGTATTCGGCCCCACTCCTACTAGACATAACAGAATTTCGTTACAAGCAATGAACAATGAATTATCGGCTTCGTAATGCTAAAGTGATTGAGCCTTCCAAATAAATGAATTAAATAAAAGAAAAAAGATAGATCCATAGACGTTCAATTTATAAATTTCCAATCCTAAAACTTCGAGCCGTTTGCGCGTCTGTACCATTTTTCGCACTCGTTAATATTGTGGGATTAAATTCAAAATCAAAATGGACGGTAACCAACAAGATTGCATATATTTTTGTTTAATATGAAGTGTCTTATTAGCATGCACCGTTGCAAAATATAAGCAATTGCTATATTGTCTTATACTGCTTGAATTATAAGTACCGTAATGTCACCGCTCACTGCATATTAATTATCACCGCTCACTGCATATTAATTATCATAATTTACAGTAGCATTTCAACAAATACCAATAGTATAATTACAATTAATACCAGTAGTATAATTGTTCATAAACTTGAAATAAAAATGATAAAACATAATTATACAGTGAGCGATGAAGGAAGGCTACGTGATCGGTAGATGGTGACCTCATAGTACTTAGATTACCACAAGAAAGAAGGGATACTTTAAAACATCCATTCACTGTTCATCTAAATCAGAAGATTACAAACTATTTTAGTCATAGAGAATTGTCGAGACAAAAACTCATACAAGATCACTACTTAATTTTTTTTTTGTTTTCCTGGAAAAAGTCTGAAGTGATCCATTGGACTTTTGATAACGCTAACGGGATCAAGGAAACAAAATGGGAAAGTTTAAAGTGAACTTTGGATTAAGTTTAATGAATTTTAAGACACTTTTGGATCTTTTTAAGGACAATTTTAAAGCGTGTATGGGATATTCAATACAAGTCCAGGAGACCTCATATAGACTATACGTATGAAGAAAGGTCTATATTGCAAATCTTGAAATATTGTATTGTACACATATGTATGTAGAATATGTGTATTTCATTCCGGAATATATTGATGTCTTCTTCATTTCTTATTTCCAAAAAGAGCTTCATGTCGTCAGCATAAATAAGCTATTTAAGTTTTTTGAGGATGAAAGAAATGTCGTTTACGTATAGAATAAAAAGAAGAGGATCCAAATGAGAGCCTTGGGGGACGCCTGAAGTGACTTGAATTGGGCTTCCGTTGAATTAAATTATTTGTTGGCGGTTAGTTAAATATGATTCAAGTCATTTTAGGAGCCCTGACTCAATTCCAATTTTTTGCAATTAAAAAGTAGCATTGGTATGTCTATGCGGTCAAATGCCTTGCTAAAGTCTGTATAGAGAGCTTCTATGTGGTTTCCATTATCCATTGCATTCAATGAATAGTCTATACATTCAAGTAAGTTTGTCGAGGTCGAGCGACCCTTGAAAAAGCCGTGTTGCACGTCAGTAATTCTATTTTTGATTTAGAGAAATAATTTTTCGTTGACAATTGCCTCGAAAAGTTTAGGAATGCAAGAGATAATGGCTATATCACGATAATTACGTACGTCAGATTTTCGGCCAGATTTAAAGATAGGCACTAGGAATGAGCTTTTCCAAATTTTTGGGAAGGTTCCAGATTCCAGGGACATATTAAAAGCCAAAACAATGGAGCAGTGAGTTCCAGCTAGACATTTAATCAATACTGGAGGAATTCCGTCAGGTCTAGGACCTTTTGAGGCATCTAAATTTTTAAAGCCTGCAGAATATCCTGCACTTGAAGTTGATTGAGGCCAATGTCCCTTGAAAATTCTGGAAACAATGCAAAATGATCTTCTTCAGAAATGGTCGTATAGGGTGGAATAAAATTGTCAAAGTTTGAGTTTTTTGGAAACCAAATAATCCCCGTGAAATTTAGGTTTAAAATTATTATTTTTGTGTCAAATTACTAAAAAAATGATCGAAACATCGAGGTCTGCTGTTATCTGTTATTGCTGTCGACGCGTTTTACAACATTTCCTTCTAAGCTCAATAGTCAATCTTGTAGAGGTAGACCAATTACTTCATACCAATTAAATCACATCTTGCCATGAAGCCCTACAAGTAGTATGTGCATGTACCATGTGACCATAAAGAATTATCTCTGGAACTTAACTACGTTTATAATGATAACTACATTTATCATTATACCATACATTCACCTATTATCGATTATGCAAATGTGACCAACCACTTGCATCATCGAACCTTTCACAAAAGACGACTCTTTTTCCAAGACAGCGCCATCACTTGAATGTGAGTTGCAAAAGTCTCATCTTTATACGTCTTCAATCGACATGGTAGAATAACACACACCAACCCCAGCAAGTACTACGGCATCAAGTGGCAATAATAGGTTTCATAAACGATTCGGCACCTGTTGTAGCTAGTAGCAAGTGAATCCAATCTCACCTACATAGGCTTACAAATCACCACCTATTGCGCCTTGGGCCCAACAGAAAAAAAAACACTGATGATGACCACACCATTCATCTGTGCTGGTGGGCCAACTCTGCGGTGATGTATGGATCTCGATTCACACTCTAGGATTTCGTGAATATGGTAACGATCCGTGACGCCTTCGGGGGATGATCAATAGTAAAATGGACGTGGACACGTGTTGGATCACTTTCACCTACCGAGCGTAACTGATGGGAGCTGAACACTTGCCTCATACATGATTGCATGGTTTTATAGGTGAGGCCAATCACTTCAGGAGAAGATACAAATTGCAACGATGAGTAACAGTTTTTGGTTCATTTGGTTCGATCTGTTGATCCAGGAAGGATTCAATGACCAGAAGCGAAAACTCAATTAGTCTCGAATGAACGCCGTAAATGACACGAGAGGTGCATCAACCAACCATACATCCGTCTTGCCCAGCCGACCAAAGTGCGAAAATATCCCTAGTGGGTACATAAATTTACACGAATGTGAGCATTAATTTCCTTTTCGCGTGTCGAATTGTTTTGATAGGCACTTGGTCACGAAACCTCACGCCATCGTCGGCCGACGCAGAAATCAATATCATATGCACCGCATCGCAAATACGGACCGTTCCTCGGGCATAGATGTCCTTCCCATACACTCGATTCAGCTGCAGTTACGTAAATCGAATATGCACATTACTTCCTCCCCGCCATATTGATGAACGACGAACCGCCTCGGGAGAATAATCGACACACAAAACCCACCTGAAAGAAAGAACACTGACTGTTTCGGTGGTAGCGGCGGCGGCGGTGGCGGCGGCGGTGGCGGCGGCGTTGTCGGCTGGGAAATTGGTTCAACTGGGGACTTTCACTCTTGTCTGACGCGAAGTTAAAGCAAGCGGAACAACCAAAACATAAAAGCCAATCTCGGCACCCCTCCCAGCTCTCAAAGGGTTCTCCAGCCATTCCATTGCAGACAGTCGGTCGGTCGAGGATGACGGTCGATGTTGTTGTCTGGCGGAACGATTACGATGAAATGCAATTTTCTTCCTCCTCCAGAGGAAATTGGGTGCCGAAGGGGTGACGACCAGCCAGCCAGCAAGTTGTTTGTTGAAAGAGACTGGATTGAATGTAGGAACAGAAAGCACGTTCTCGACGACGGGCAATCAACTAGCAATTGTGGGATAAGACACCTGACGACGACGTGAGATGGTGTTTTTTGGTGGAATTAGAGTACAGTAATTTTGCGTCAACGACTTGTCATCACGCTTATGATGATGTTCTGATTGTCTGGTAATTTTGGGTTTCCTTTAGTTAAGCTTTCGGTTGTTTCAAATAAATTTCAGGCACTTCTGTTTCTTAAATCGCATCAGCTAGTTGAGCGTACGCTTCATTTCATAAACTGAATCCGGTTTTCCTCTGCACTGAAAAAGAACCTTGCTAAGAGAGTGAGTAACCATTATCTAAGTTAGTTTCTTTTTCAGTGTAAAAAGTAAAGCGAAAATCTCCAAAAATGTACAATTGCACACGTTTTATTTCTCTCGCGCCTCAAATTTCCGATTTAGAATCCTCACCAAGGGCGTTGTTAGGTTTCGAAACAGAAAAGTTATGTGTCTGTGTCAGGTTTTCCAAAAAAAAAACTGAACTTGAATTTGGTTCATGTAGGGGAAAGTGGGGCGGGCCTCCCTTAGCTCAGTTGGTAAAGGTGCAGCTACAAAGCAAAGCGGGTTGGAAAATTTCTCGACTTCCGTGTGCATTGAGTAGAATTGTACTTACCACACAATTAAACTAATCAAAAAACAAAATCAATGATTTATAAAAAAAAAAGATATTAAGAGTTCAAAAATACACACACTTCAGAGAAGATCCGAGAACTAGAGGAAATTTAAACCTTGGGGAAAGTTTAATGTTCTTTAATGCCAAACTTCAGGATAGTTCCATAAACTAAGGAAGATTTTAGTTAATTTAGATGAAAATTGAATAGATTTTACGAATTTTATGAAATTTGCATCAAGATAATTTCAGGAACTTTACAAGATCTTCAAGAAAGTCTAGAAATCTTCAGGAATGATCAACGATCTTTAGGAAAATTCTGAGATCAGTAGAGAAGCTTGTAACTTTTGCTACATAAAATTAGAATGGAATAGATAAAATCTCTTTTTTTTGCTGCTCATAGTCTTAGGCGTATATATTAGATCTATTTCATTCAGGCTTATTAATTATAATGTTTGGAAAATTTTCTGGAAAAAATTGGGTATTTCGATTAAGTTTAGAATATAATGCAGAGGCTTTACAGATGATCCAAAAACAACGTCCAGAAAATTTAAAAGAATTTCGAAACCCTCTGAACGTCATAAATATTGAGAGAGCTTGAATGCAGTTTCAGGGAAATTTATAAAACATTATTTTTGTTCCATTAACATCAGAAAAGTTACGAGAACTTTGAATTACCTCTAATAATTTCAATGAAGGGTAGTTCCAAGAACATTAAGATCGTTCAGAACTACAGGGAAGATTTCCAATATTTTAGAGTCGCGTACGATTGCTTCAGGGCAGCCCCATAGATTTCAGGAACATTTTGAGAACTTCAGTGATGAACGAAGAGGTTCAGGTCAGTTCCATTAGCTTCAGGAAAATTGCAGGAACTTTCGTTGAGATCGATTAAGTTTAAAATTTTTAAGAGAAGCTACGTGAACTTCGGGCAATTCTGATAAATTTAAGGCAGTTCCGGATACTTCAGTGAAGTTAGGAGAATGTGTGGTAAATTTCAAGTACATAAGGAAGGTTCCATTATATTCAAGAAAATAGCGACATTGAAGGCATTGTTCCAAAACTATTTTTTTTTTGTAAACTTAAGAAAAACATCGAAACTTCACAGAAGGAAGTGTGGAAAATGTCCTGAAGCTTAGAGATCTTAATGGTAGTTTCATTAATTTGTAAGGCTCAGCCGCTTCTGTCAGGAGCACTTTTGAGACTCCCTGACTCCAATGCATGGTTCCAAAATGCTCTTTTCAGCTAAAATAATGTTTTTCGAAATAATAAAACCAAAAGATGATATGATGACATGTTTTACTTGTAACTTACAAGATGAAGCTACACAGTTTGCGTTTGAAACATAAAACATGTAAATTTTGCTTTTTATGAGTCACAATCGCTGAGTGAGTGAGTGAGTGAGTGAGTGAGTGAGTGAGTGAGTGAGTGTGTGAAAAATCGCTGATTGTGACTCTCATGAAGTGAAATAAACAGGTTTAATATGTCAAACACATTCTTTGCAACCTCTTCTAGTAGCTTACCAATTCAAAATATAATCGTAGCATCTAATTATTTGTTTATTTGTTTATTTGTTTATTTGTTCTTCGTCTTCGACAGTGTCGTACAGACTAGTTTAACTTATGCTATGTTTTTAATCCTATTTTTAAAACAATTTTTGGACACATTAAAATCAAACAAATCACTAACATTGTTGAAAGCTCTGAGGCAAGAACTGAGCGGGTTGTTATGACCATAACATGTTCTATGTGCGGGAACTGCGATAAGTGCTGAGTACCGCAGCTGACGCTGTGGAACGTTCAGTGATACTTGCAGGAGAAGATCCGAACAGTCGACGTTATTCTGGACGATATCGAATATAACCAGCCGCTGCAATTTCAGCCGTCTTGCCGATAGCAGTTCCAGATCAATTAGTTGACATCGTTCTGGATATGCAGGTAGATGGACAGGATCATTCCACGGTAGGTGCCGAAGAGCAAAGCGAATGAATGATTTCTGCACACGTTCGATGCGGATCACCTGAGATGTATGGTACGGTGCCCAAATGGGAGCAGCATATTCCAGGATACTTCGCACTAAAGCACAGAACAAGGCTTTTAATGTGTGCACGTCGGTGAATTGAGATGCATTGCGGCGAATGAACCCAAGAACGGAGAAGGCTTTGGCAGTAACGGTGGATATATGTTCGTTGAATCGAAGCTTACAATCCATGATAACTCCTAAATCACGGAGAGACTGCACACGTTCCAGCGGAGCAGTGTCAATATTGTAAAGATGATTGATGGGAATCCAACAACGGCTAAAAGTGATCACCTTGCACTTATTGATGTTCACGCACATTCCATTTTCCTTGCACCATCGTGAAAGGGCATCGATGTCAATCTGCAGAGCAACACAGTCCAAAACAGACTTGATGACTCTGAAGATGTTGAGGTCGTCGGCAAAAAACAACTTTCCAGAAGATATTTGCAGGCACAAGTCATTGATGAAGAGCACAAAGATCAATGGACCTAACACACTCCCTTGTGGAACTCCAGATGGAATGTAGAAGGTCCTGGATCGTGCTGAGTTCACCTGGACGAATGCTTTCCTACCAGTCAGGTAAGACATTAGCCAGTCGGCTATCCAATCGGGAAAACCCATATGTCTCAGCTTTTCCACGGCATAGCTATGCGGAATAGTATCAAATGCTTTCGAAAAATCAATGTATACAGAGTCCACTTGATTCCGGCTTTCAATCTCACGAAACAAAACGTTGGTGTAGCATAATAAGTTGGTTGTTGCAGAGCGATGGGGAACGAATCCATGCTGGTATTCCGAAATTATCGGTTTTGCTGCAGACAGTAAGACCTCGTGGACCAAGGATTCAAAGAGCTTTCCCAGGCAACAGAGAATCGAGATCCCGCGGTAATTTTCAACGTGCCGCACGCTACCCGATTTGTGGATGGGAATCATTTTGGCAGTTTTCCATAAACCTGGGAATGTTTTTTCATTTAACGATCGATTGAACAGTATCGTCAAAGGTTTAACTATAGACTCGGCGCAATTCTTCAGCAGTGTTGGAGTTAAACCGTCGACTCCGGCTCCTTTCGACGCATCTAGTTTGGCTAACGCTCTCAACACTTCCTCACGAGAAAAATTGAAAAAAGGAAGGTGGATATCATGGGATGGCACATTTTGAAAACAACCCGGGTGAGGTTGGGGCGACTCCGCATTAAACACACTTTGAAAGAAGGTCGAAAAAAGATTAGCTGCCTCTTCAGAAGAGCAGGCCAAAGCGTCACCGTACTTGACATTGTCCGGAACACGATTGCTTGCCCTTTGTTGCTTCACGAACCTCCAGAACATTGATGGGTTTTGTTTCAAATTCGATTGCAGCCTCTGCATGTATTCATGGTAGCTTGATGCTACGAGCTCTTTGTAGGACAGTTCCACAAGGTGAAGCGATTCTCGGTTTTCAATGGTTTTGTTAGCGAAGAATCGTTTACGTGCTTTACGCAGTCTGTTGCGCAGGTTTCTTAACTCAATGGACCACCAGGGCTTCCTGTTGGCTCCACTAATAGCAGGGCGGCGTCGAGAGACCTTCAAGTGGAGAATTTCGTAAAGCTTGTCGTAAAACAGAAGAACAATATCATCGACAGAGTGCCCCTGAAGAAGCTGCTCCCAGTCAACCGATGAAAATTCTGCATTGAGAGATTCGAAGTCGCAGCGCCTAAGATCCAGATCAATAGAGTCCGACTGAGCGTTTGCTGGAACGTGCACACATCTATGTACATCAACTTGAAGTTCTAACGGCGGATGGTGAGGATCGATAGGCAAGAGTGGTAAAACAGGATGCGATATTTCAAAATCGTCAGGAGCGTTCGTAAAAGCCAGATCGAGTAGCCTGCCATTCGGGTTTGAGATTGAGTTTAGTTGAACCAAACCACATGTAGAAATGGATTCGGTAAGTACGAGTTCTTGTTCGCTGGAGGCATTCGCAGGCAGGTATCCATTGACATCTTCATCGAAGGTCCATTGCAGCTGAGGGAGATTGTAATCCCCAAGAAGTAAGACTATGTCGCTGGCCGCCGATCGATCAGCAACATACTGAACAGCGGAAGAGTGGGTGGAATATAACGCAGGATCAGAATTCGGACGAAGGTAAATACCGAAAATGTGCAGAGACCGGTTTGGTAGTTTCACGCACACAGCGACTTGCTCAAGCTGTCTACAGTCGGTTAAAGATACCTCGGTACAGTGCAGACTCAATTTTACTGCAACGAGCACACCCCCGCCTCTCGACAAGTTGCTTGTTGATTCACTACGATCACATCGAAACAGCGAGTAATCCGATGTTAGCTCCGCATCGATTATATCGGGCCGGAGCCACGTTTCGGTGAGAACGACCACATCGTAATCGCAGCTGGATAATCCTAACTTCAAGTCAGATGTTTTCGTTCGTAGACCTCTGACGTTTTGGTAATAAACCGACAGAAATCGATGTCTTGATGGGGTTCCACTACTGCCCCCACAGTCGTCGAACGAGGTCACGCAACGCTGGTAATCGGGTGCACTAGAAAGTGAATGATCATCAGGGAGCGAGCAGGTTGTTAAGCTTGAGTACTTGCCGGTGTTCACTGTTTGGAAGACCCCCTCTCCACTCCCGACAACGGGACCGAGACTCTGATGGCAGGATACTAAGTTGATACGGGATGCAAACTGGACCATGTCGGGAGGATCGGGGGCTTCCATGATGCTGTATAGCGGGCGTCTCGGTGTCGAAGTGTAGTTGGTTTGTATCGATGAAGTAGTTGATGCAGTATTAGCAGTCTCGGTTTCGATCTCGTCATTGGTGTTTGAACAAACAGAAGTCAACGTGCTATAAGTCGAAGGTACATCAGGCGAAGCATAAGTCGATAGTGGAAAGTACTTGCCTGACAATTCCGGTTGGAAGACCCCCTCCCCTACCCTAACAGGCCCGGGACGACTCGGTTGGCAGGATGCAGGAATGGGCACGACTGTTTCAGGTGGCTTGGGGGCTTCCATTAGGCTATCGACGTTGCATCCCGGGATCAGCCAGTAGGAGACGGGTTGACGGGCTTTCGAAATTTTTGGGAACCGTTGAACTCTCGAAACATGATACCTTCCGGCCACGTTGAAGGGTCCAGCGCTTGGGATTTCAATCCAGGGTCCAAACCAATTTTGAAGGAAATAAACGTTAGGTTCGATACGTCTTTTCCTTTGGGCACTAGTTTGACTATGTCAGGATTTTCACTGAGATTCAGGTTTGCCTTCACCATGATTCGTGACAGGTAAAGCCAGAATTTCTTCGGCTCCGAGTACGTTGGGACGCATACGACATCCTGGCACGATGCTTTGGATCCAGACAAACAGTTGTCAACGATGCGAGGCTTCTCAACTTGCGGAATCGGCCTAGGCGAAGGCGGCGAAGCGGTACTGGTAGAATTAGACGCCAACTGCTTGATTTCGGTGCGCAACTCACTGATGGCCTGAGTGAGCGACACGAGCGGAGCAGTATCGATGGGTTTGATTGCAATAGATCGAAGGTGAGAATTTTCGAATAATTCCACGCATTTGTCGCACATCCAATAAAGGTTGCTTCGGTGTGTGGTGAAGTATCCCAATAGCGCACGAGACACTCCGGCGCAGCCCATGTGGAACGATCCACCGCAAAATCCGCGACAAGCAACCTGCTCAATGCCAACGATGGCAGAGTCACATTTCGAGCAGTTTTTCTCCATCTCGATGTTGATCACGTCTGAATGCGCCTAATGATGTACTCTTCGCTGTCCTTCGATGAAAGATAATTCGAACGCTGGTTGCAGGAGAACAGGCGCCACAACCAATGTCGACTAAAGCGGCAAAATCAGTGACGTGGGTGGTCGATGAGTTACGTCAATAAATTTTGGATCACAACAGCGTGAAACAAAACCACACGAATTCACACGGGACAACTAGTGTTTGCACTGAACTTCACGTTGCTCTTGATGTTTATGGAGAACTCAAGCCAGCAAACGTTAACACAAGAAAAAAGTCACAAAATATACACGAGAAAAGCAATAAAATTGAAACAGCTAGTAAACAAACTTAACCGTAACTCAAGTGCGAGTGAGTGACTGTTGTTATTTCATAATTAAAAAAAAAAACATTGTTTTAGCTGAAATGAGTATTTGCAACCTTGCTCCAATGACCTCAAGTTCGGCACCTTTACACGGGTCAGTGAATGATCGCACATGACACACAGAAAAAAAAACTCCACAAGCACTTCATTATTCAAATCCAAAGCTTTATTCCACTTTCCTGACACAAATTTCATTCTCCTTCTTGTGTTTCCTTACTTCTCTCACTTTCTTATAATCCATCTAACCTTCTTTCTTCGTCGGGTCCCTTTCCTCGATCGTTGTTCGCTTCCTCCCTATTTCCCTTTTTTTCTCCTGCGCGCTTGCTGTAGTTTCACGGGGTGGCGATGGCGATCACCGGGTTACACTTTCTGGGCCTACAAGTTGGTGACGTACTCGGGACGGCAGGCACCGACAGTGTAACCTTCCGGCACGTCTACCGGAACTTCACACAGTACAGTGGGTCTTTTCTAAATAGGGGACAATGGTATACAACGCGCACCCCCTGACTTTCATTTGTGTTTTTCATGGCTTTTACGTAACTGTTTTGTTGTCTAATCAAGCAGCACTTCAAAATCCTGCATGATAAATCTTAGAATTGGATTCAAAATTCCAAAAAAAAATCTAAAAATTAAATGAAAAAGTGCGTCCTACCCCGGAGGTGCGTTACGTACCATTGCAAACACATTTGGCATAAGGCCATTTCAACCAACATGGCAGTTATTGCGTTTTACCTGCTGACCTTCTATCCATCCTTCTATCCTTCAATCCTTCTATCCTCTCTCCACTATTAATTTCCGCTTTCGAAAGTTAGTTCACTGTTCAGTTTAAATTTAGCTAGCTTGCTTTGACTAACCGATTTCGCTGGTGGTCTTACAATCAGTAATTTTAATTAATTATGTGTCCATGTTTCCGCGTTAATTTTCTATCAGATGTCACTACTGTTCATCTATCAAAAGTTACGCATACATTTAGTTCCGTTCAATGTTAATAGAGGGAAGTGCGGTCAAAACATGTATGGTACCTACATATGCATTTATATTAACATCTGAAGAGTGTCTTCAAAACATGGCATGTTGAGATATTGAGCTCATGGTAGCGAATTTTCTCTCTCTAATTTGAATTTTTTGGTTCTTTTGCGGACTGGTAGTAAAACTGGTTGAACTGTATGGGGAAAAACAATTTTTATTTAATTGTAGCTTGTTTAACAATAATTTCCGGGAAATAAGTGAACGACAAAGTTCTCGAATGATTTCTACAGGCTGTCGTTCACTTTTTCCAGGGGCATCATCAGAAGAAGTTCTAAAGAATGGGATAGGGATAAAAAGGAATAAGGGAAGTTTCGAGAGCTATTGTAAAATGTCGGGTGCTTCTGAGAAGCTTCGAGAACTTCAAGTCTGAAAAAAAAACTGCAAGAACTTTTTAGATGATCTAAGAACTTCAAATATACTAATAGAATTACAGGAATATCAAGAAAACTTTAAAAAAATTCAGAGAACATGCAGAGAAACGGAGAAACTTTTGAGAAGTTTCAATAATCTCCGTGAAGCTAGGTCTGGAGATCTTCAGGGATCCGCAGAGACTCCAAATTAAGAATTCTGGATAGACCAGACTTTCAGGAAGGCTAAAAGATCTGTAAAAGGTAAGTTTCGATAAATTTAGGGCAGCTTCATGAACGTCAGTACGATTTCGAGAAACTTCAAGAAGTTCCGGGTATTTCAAGGGAGTGCAGAGAACTCCTGAGAAGCTTATAAAATTTCAGACATATTTAAGAAACTTTACAGGAATTCATAGATTTTTAGGATAGTTCCATTTATTTCAATATATTGCCCAAGAACATCAGGAGAATTGCGTGAGTTTCCGGCTAACCTTAAGAACATTCGAGTCCCAAGAAGCTCAAGGAAAACCAAATTATACAGTTTTGAAGTTTTTATTTTAATGCAGTTTCGAGTGAGGCGACTCTATCTAAGATGCTGGAAAAAACTTGGTTTGCTGTTGTGAGATGCGTGCAAGATTTTAGAGATTTCATGCTAAAAGGTGGAAAGCGATGCGAATAAATGAATTCAGATGCAAGAGATGAAAAACAGATTTTTCGGGGATTGATTCGCTAGAATGAGATTTTCGTCCATGTAAAATTGAAATTTAGATGTGTTACACCCCCATTTTAGTTTTCTAGGATGTTCCGAGAACTTCAGAGCAGTTTCATCAAATAATTTTAGGAACTCCGAAGGTGCTCCGAGAAATTATAGGAAATTCCGATAGTTTCAGAAATGCACCACAGATTTCAATCAATAAGGAACGAAAAATTCAGACGCGTCAAAAGAACATCTAGGAAGTTAGTGATTTTAAAGGAGATTCCATGAGCTTCAAAATTTCCCTTAAAATCACTAACTCGAAAATTTCACGAAAAATACGTGAACTTCAAAATAAACCACTTAGTGATGGAACAAACTCTTTTGATTAATACATTTCTCCTAGTGGACGTTTTTGGAAGCTTTTGACGTCTATTTGTTGACATCAACAATAACAATAACATTGTATTTTATCAGTTCATAAAACGCTCTCGAAACAATCACAATGCAAGAGGAGCGTAGAAAAAAAATCGTTCGGTCACCTGGGAAATCCATCGTGGTCCGCGTTCAAGCTGGCTAAACTGATGAATTTTTCAAAAAAACACCGTATAGCGCGTGCTCAAACCGTACAGGGAAACCTTCGACGAATAGGAAGCTTCAAAGTAAACGCCCGAGAGGAACTGCCAACCGTCAGCTCCATGGAAAGGTCGTGAGGTCCATCAGAAGCAACCTAGGTATTTCCGATCGCGATTTGAGTAAAATGTATGAAGCCCCCGTAGTACAGTGCAGCAAATCCGCTACCGCGAAGGCTTACATGCATACCACGCCAGTAGGCAACCAAATCGATCACTCAAGCAGAATATCGTAGCTAGAACCCGTGCCGAAAGCTGTATGGCCACCTGTTGTCCAAGTCCGGTGGGTGCATACTTATGGATAATGAAACCAATGTAATGGCCGAAATCGGACAACTTCCAGGACCAAAATTTTACAAGCCGGAGGCTCGAGGAGGTGTCCCTAGTAGATTCAAATTTGTTTTTGCGGTTAATTTCGCACGCAAATATATGATCTGGTTGGGAGTTTGCAGCTGCGGCCAGCAGACAAAGGTTGAAAATGATGATCTCGGAGGTTTACACAACCGAATGTCTCCAGAAATGCATTCTGTCCTTCATTCAGTCACATGATAATCCGGTGACATTTTGGCCGGATCTGGCGAGCTGTCACTACAGCCGGAAAGTACAACAATATTACAATGACAACGGAGTCCAGTTTCGAAGACTGTCAATCCACCCAATTACCCCTACACACTTATCCAGTCAGTAATTTTTACCGAGTTTTTGAATTGCGGAACTGTTTAGTAAAATTTCAAAAAATCTGTGAGAAATTCAAAGTTGAGAAAATGTGTTACGAAAATTTACAGACTTACTTCTGTTAACTCCATTTAATTATGAGAAATGAAATTTGTTGATTTTATCAAATCTTTACGAATAGCGGTTATTTAAACTTTAACCGAGTTCTTCAGTAATTCAAAAACCCAACAAAAATACTGACTCCTGTAAAAAAAATTCTAAGTGTGTAGTTCAGGCCCATTGAAAACTACTGGGCAATTATGAAGAGGAAACTGCGAAACTCCGATGAAAAATTGGTGGGATAAAATCTCCAAAACAGTGGACAAGACCGTGTGCAGCAATATGATTTCTTTATTAATTAATTAATTAATTTATTTAATTATTCATCTGACTGTTGTCCACATGAAATATCTTAAAAATTATACCATTCATGCATTTCTAATTCGAGTCGAAAAGCGAGTAGAAGGTTCGCCTAATTCAAACAATTCTTTAACAGCCGTGAAATGGCGAGATAGACCAGTTATGGTCTTAGCCTGTCTGAAAAGACAAATCCAAAAAAAAAACAGCCGTGAACGTACGTATCATAGTTGTTAGTGGTTCGTTGCAACCAAACGCTTTTCGATGGTATCGTGGTTAGAGTAGGGTACTACTTCGTAATGTTCTCGGCGGCACTCGGATATGTTACAGCGAAAGAAGACTCACGCAGTCAACATTTCAAACAGTCAATAACTTAACAACAAATGATGCCTGTTGATTCTTCCGTCGACGTTCCACAGTTTACAAACTCAGAAAATTGCAGCGATCAGAATACGACGGGAGATTTTGCGGATCGTGCCGATAGGTGACGGAATGCCATTCTGATAAACTTTCGCTGAACACCTTCGATCTTCGAGTTCCAAGTCAACTGATGAGGAAACCAGACCAAAGAAGCGTTTTCCAGGATAAGTCAAACAAGGGAGCAATAAAGAGCTTTCAATCAGAGAAGTCTTTTGATATTTTTGACACGAATCCTAACCTTGGTGATCACAGCAGTACGGTAGAGGTTAAACGTTAATTTATGATCTTGTAGAACGTCTTAATCGCTGAACTGGTCGGTGTTTTGCAGTATAAAACCGTTGATGGCATAATCGAAAATAATCGGCTGCTTGATGCGGTGTAACGATATTACCATTCATTTCGGTATGCTCACGGTAGCCTATTCCGATTCAACCAACTAATAGATCCAATGGCGATTGAGGGCAAATACAATCCTCAGTACATCGCGCCACGAAATACAGCTTTAGGTCATCGGCATACGCAAGCCAGCAACCATCTTCAAGTACAAGCACTACGTCTTTGAAGAATAAAAGAAACAACAACGGGCTAAGATTGCTACCCTGTGGTACGCCCGACGAGTTCGTAAAATACGAGGAAGTACTGGAATCAAGTTTAACCCGCAAAGACCTGCAAGTCAAATACGAGCAATACCACGATGTCAACCGATCTAATGTGCCGAGTTTGGATAGCTTAGCCAACAGAATATCATGGTTTATCCATTAAAGGGTGCTTTTAGGTCCGTATAAATAACGTCTACTTGCACCCCATTCTCCAGTTGTTCGAAACAGGTCGTGGTAAAATCCAGGAGATTTTTTGTAACCGATCGTCCCGGCATGAAACCATGTTGGTCACAAGAAATGTAATATTTGGTACGTTCAAGAATTACCCCACTCACAATTACCTCAAACAGTTTTGAGTCAGCTGAAAGGTTGGTGATTCTTCTATAGTTTTTAACATCACGTTTGCCTCCTTTCTTGTTTAGTGGAACCATAAATGAGCATAAAGATTCTACAAAGTGGTTCAACGCGGAAATACTCACTGATAGTAAACCAGTTTTGGTACTAGTGCTCCAGTTTATGACCGAAGATCAAACATCAAATTAATTTTAGTGGCAACCATGTATTGAAATAAATTTTGTGAAGTTTTTTTTTTTAAATTTAAGAAAGGGCCAATTATAGGCCCACAAGGGCCAAAAACTGGAACACTTACCCTATGACACTTATTGTATGTGCAGTGTGCACTATATTGAGCATAAATTTACACTGCTTAATTACACTGTATTTTAATGTAATATATAAGAAATTATGTTTCTACAGCAGATTGTACATTCAAGTATATTCAACGAAAGCATGAGTTAAGTGTGTTTTATATTTTAGCTCTAAACATAGCTATTTTATAGAAACCAGCAATAACGTTCCAGATGGAATATTTTCCAACCTAAACAATTCCTCGTCGGCACCAGAAATCAATCCTGTCTTATTTGGAATGTTATACTATTCTCTTACTGAATAGGCTACTTGTGTTGCATCAGCTGATAATCAAAAATGTCACGAAGATTTTAGAACTGTTTTCTCATCAGTTTGTTTTGACAACTTTGGCATAACTATGAATTAACGGCAAGTAGTTATTACCTGTTGTCTTCAACTCAGCAACTCTATTCTCATCCCCTTCACCGCCGAATCTCATTGCAAAATATTGCCTATAATCATACCATGCTCGGCACCGACAGATTTTCATAATTGCTCCAACGTGATCGAATGATTAGCATTGGCACCATAGATACCAACATCTATCCCGTCTCGAACAACCCGACTGGGTGCAATCTGTGTGGCTCCGAATCCTACACACCGTGTTGAAATTTTTGCTAATTTCTTTCGATTGTACACAGACGTCTCTCACGATTCCCATCTTCTCGCAAAAATCGTCCGCACTAAACGTGTGCCACCAGCCAACCAACCACCACACCGCAAAAACCACGCGCGTGCGCTAATTAATTGATATAATTTATGTCCACAAGTTGTTGAATGGCGCGTTTCTCTCCCGGCTTGGCATAACTTGCTGTACACAGCAGCATCTCATCGCTTATGGTGGGTAGCATAAACCGTCAGCGCTCTCATAATCGTGCAATAGCACCAGCAGCATCTTCAAAGGGGATAAAACGCAATTGCTGCGCGCGGGATTGCAGCGATTTATTGCCGGGTGCGAATTATCTCATCATGAGTCTGAAGCACCATCGATCGCACCGTGCGCTTCTTAAACTCTAACCACCAGACGATGATAGTCGGACGGTTATGGTATAGTTAGCAGATGATGCAGGTGATGATCAGCGGCAGCATAACTATGTAGGTATAGCCAAACCAACCGATCAAAGCGCCATTTGATCGTTTCAGTGGTGGGAGAGAAGAGAAGTGGTGGTAATTCTATTTTCACTTTCTTTCTGGTTTTTTGTTTTGTTTTTGCTACGTCGCACGATGAGCAGTAGCGGATAAAGTTATCCGTACAAAATGTTGGACAATTACGGAAATCCAATCCCAAAATTGCAGAACGCAAGGATTTAATGACTGAACTTACGATTACGTATGATCATCGATTACCAAAAGTCTCTTTGTTGCTTTGCTTACCTGTAAATAAAAGAACGAATAGATATCGTTAGTAACTATTTGAAGATCGGTCATATAATGGACAAACTAAACAGGATGTGCACATAAAGTTCATCAAGAATGGAGTTTTGACTGAGAGAATCAGTTCAAATCATGTAAAAAAAAGCCTTAGTAGAACATATATAAAGCATTATGGAAAAATATACTCCAGTTTGAAGTATACTGGAGTTTGTGCAGAAAAACCGTGGTGACACGAGATGACAACATGCAAAAGTCGGCAAACATATTCCAACTACGACTTCTCAAAATGATGTTTGCCGACTCCGACTCCTAGATTATACACTAGTGGAAATAAATATAACACTTTAAAAATCATGGCACCTCCCAAATATATGAATTAAAGAATTCTAAATAATTTGTATTTTGAATCCACATTATCATGCTATAATATGAGCCATAGAAAAAAAAAAACCAATTGCATCGTATAGGGTAGAGAACTACTTCGACCTAATCGCCCATTTTTGGCCCATCGAGCAGAAAACTTCAAATAAATCCATGATTTCAGATCTAACAAGTCAATTATGCGTTTGGTACGATACTTTAGTTAATAAGCTTCTGAACGAAGTCAATGAGAACGCGTGATATGAATGTTGGCACCCATTATTCCCAAAAACAAAAGAAGCGCTCCGACCGAATCAATTTTTACCTTCATCCTATAGGCCAAAGTGAATTCATTGGCGTTGCAATGGCGTTTCAATGCGTTAGGCCGAGTTTAGAATCCGTAGGCCCAGTTTGGCGTCAGGAAGCAGTGTTAGACTTTTGACAATATCTCAACGATTTTTTTTTTTTGTTTATTGATTTATTTGATAAGGCTCAACCGAATTAACTTTACAGAGCCGAGGATTCTTGGTTACTTTACAATACATCTTAAAACTATAGTCAAAAGGTACAACACAATAAACACTTTATCTTCCGCTATCCAAAAAGCCTCCTCCATCAGAACTGGAGCCGCTTCCAGTAGTTTCATTGTATGGCAAATTTTTGTACGCCAACGGGGGTCAGAGCGCGTCCATTGCAACAATGGACGCAAAACGTGGTCAGCACTCACACACTCATCACGAAACGGTTGCTTTCCAAAGTCGACGACGCATCGACCGAAAGAACTGCTGATGAAGAACAATGTGGAGGACCACACAATGGTTGCTGCCGAGAAAACAGACGATCGCGTAGCACACATCGAGAGTGGCCTGCTTTTGTCGACAGCCGAGTGAACACTGAATATCTCAACGATTGGTTTCTCTTTATCAAATCTTTTGGTACGTACGGAAAGGTAAATAAATTTGGAAGCCATTAGTAATAAAATTCCGCATGGTGCTAAACTGCGGTAGATTAAGAAACACTAAATGTGGGTTGTGCTGTGTGTGTGTGTAGGTTGTGCTGTGTGTGTGTGTGTGTGTGGTGTGTGTGTGGGGGGGGGGGGGTTGTGGTGTGTGTGTGTGTGTGTGTGTGTGTGTGTGTGTGTGTGTGTGTGTGTGTGTGTGTGGCTGTGTGTGTGTGTGGCTGTGTGTGTGTGTGTGTGTGTGTGTGTGTGTGTGTGTGTGTGTGTGTGTGTGTGTGTGTGGGTGTGTGTGTGTGTCTGTGTATGTGTGTGTCTGTGTGTGTTTTTTTTTTTTTTTTTTTTTTTTATAGTAAGGTTTAGGAAAGCTTCAAGAAGCCTGGCCTGTAGTGAAGGTGGCACGGTGTGGTATCCACTAGTTGCCTAGTGCAGCTCCACTAAAACCCATTCCTTACTCTCTCCTCTGCCTGGATCCCCCCGGAACCACTGTGAAGCGACTACTTCGGGGGGTGGCTGTGCTCATGCACTTGTCGTACTCTCAGCGCTAGCTGGCGTTGCTAGATCGCTGCTCTTCTCTCCATTTACGCTGCAGCTCTGACATAATCTGTGTGACTGCCCTGCTGACGGCATTCCAAGAGTCCTCCTCTCGACACATTTCATCGACGACATTCTCCACGTTAAGGACGGGCATCTCCGTTCGCACTGCCTCGAACCTTGGACAGTCAAAGACCACATGCTCCGGCGTTTCATCGACGTTGCCACACTCCGGACAGAGGGGTGACGCTGCGTGTCCGAACCGATGCAGGTATTTCCTGAAGCAGCCGTGGCCAGACAGGAACTGCGTTAGGTGGAAATTGACTTCTCCGTGTTTTCTGTTCACCCAGGTCGAAAGAATCGGTATTAGTCTATGTGTCCATCTACCGTTCTCCGTCGTGTTCCACTCCTGTTGCCACTTAGCCAATGACTCCACTCTCACAACTTTCCGTACTCTTCCGGCTTCTCTCTGCCTGTAGCACTCACTGTCCTCCGCCAGGGTGATGCCGATAGGGATCATACCGGCGATAACGCATACTGCTTCCGACGAGATGGTTCTGTACGCACTCACGACTCGCATGGCCATGAGGCGGAACGTACTGCTCAGTTTCCTTTGGTTCTGCTTCGTTTCCAGCGCTGGAACCCAGGCTGGACCTCCATATCTCAGTATCGATGATGACACGCTGGCCAGAAGACGCCTCTTGCTACTGCTGGGACCAGCGTTGTTCGGCATGATTCTAGCTATCGCGTTGATGGCCTTCGAAGCCTTCTCACAGGCATATTCGACGTGGCTGTTGAAGTTTAGCCGGTCATCGATCATCACTCCCAGGTATTTTAACACACGCTTCGGGGCTATGGTGTGCTCCCCGACGGTGATTTCCGCCCGCTGTACCGCTTTACAGTTACTGACCAATAACACTTCCGTTTTGTGGTGGGCTATTTGCAGCTTCGCTCCTTTCATCCAGTTACCAATCATGTCGATTGCCTCGGTTGACAACACTTCCACCTCTTCCAGCGTCTCGCCTGTTACCGTCAAGACGACGTCGTCCGCAAAGCCAACGATCTCAACTCCTTTGGGCAGTTTCAGCGTTAGCACGCCGTTGTACATCCCGTTCCAGAGCGTTGGACCAAGGATGGAGCCTTGTGGAACTCCCGCTGTGATCCTAATCGATCTCTGTCCCATGTCTGTCTCGTAGACCAGAACCCGGTTCTGGAAATAACTCCTCAGGATCCTGCACAGGTAGTCAGGGACCCTCATTCTATGCAGTGCTTCGGCGATGGCCTCCCAGCTGGCGCTGTTGAACGCATTCTTGACGTCGATCGTTATGACGGCGCAATATCGATCTCCTCTCCGCTTCTGTTTGGACGCCTTTTCAGCTCTCTCGACCACTGTCCGAATTGCATCAACCGTCGATCTCCCTTTCCGGAATCCGAACTGCCTCTCCGACAATCCGTGCTCACTCTCCGTGTATTTCGTCAGCCTGTTTAGGATGATCCTCTCCAAGAGTTTTCCGAGTGTATCCAGCAGGCATATAGGCCTGTATGATGCTGGATCCCCCGGCGGTTTTCCTGGTTTCGGCAGCAACACTAGCTTCTGTATCTTCCACCTGTCAGGGAAGTGACCCTCGTTCAGGCATTTCTGCAGCACCATCCTGAACATGTCCGGGGATGACTGGATCGCCGCTTTCAACGCTACGTTGGGGATTCCATCCGGACCGGGAGCTTTCTTCACCTTCAATCCTTTCGCCACTACTACGAGCTCCTCGTTGGTGATTTCGACGTTATCTCCCTCTCTTTCTCCGTACGGTGTAGGTGGCCAGGTTGTTGGGTCGTGCTTCGGGAAAAGTCCTTCCACGATGACTTTCAGCTTCTCTGGGCACATTTCAGCGGGCATCGTTGGACCTCTGATCTTCGCCATCACGACTCGGTATGCGTCGCCCCAGGGGTTGGCATCAGCGTCTTGACACAGCTCCTTAAAACAGTTCGACTTGCTCTGCTTAATCACTCGTTTAAAAGCGGCCCTGGCCGCTCGAAACACTTCTCTTCGTTCCTCTCTGTCTGCTTCCGTTCTTGCTCTCTGAACACGTCTTCTGGCTCTGAGACAACTAGCGCGGAGAGTACTAAGTGCCTCGTTCCACCAGTAGACTGGACGCCGTCTGTTATTTGGCTCCAGTTTCCTCGGCATGGTCGTGTCACATGCTCTCACTAACGTTTCTGTCAGTCTGTGTGTGTGTGTCTGTATGTGTGTGTGTGTGTGTGTGTGTGTGTGTGTGTGTGTGTGTGTGTGTGTGTGTGTGTGTGTGTGTGTGTGTGTGTGTGTGTGTGCGTGTGTATGTCTGTGTGTGTGTGTGTGTGTGTGCGTGCGTGTCTGTGTTTGCGTGTGTGTCTGTGTTTGCGTGTGTGTCTGTGTTTGTCTGTGTGTGTGTGTGTGTGTGTGTGTGTGTGTGTGTGTGTGTGTGTGTGTGTGTGTGTGTGTGTGTGTGTGTGTGTGTGTGTGTGTGTGTGTGTGTGTGTGTGTGTGTGTGTGTGCGTGTGTGTGTGTGTTTGAGTGTGTGGTCATTGTAGACAGCTTTAGTCCGGTAGTTAGAAGGTGATAGCTCTATTGCAGATCAACGCTGCCAGGTTCGAAAATATTCTTTTCAAAACTGGCATGTATTTAGTTTAATTTTGATATTTCATTTGTAAACAAAAATTTGGACAGCTTTCACCAAATTCTGCTCTTCCGCCGCCGTTTATTGCTTCCACCTTTTTTGGTCGGTTTGATGTCCATCATATGTTATTGAATTGCCATGGTGATCTGGGACGAGGCTCACGTCCAAAGTCGCTGGTCCACGAGCGCTCCGTGTGCGAAAGGAGAATGAAAGAAATACGAAAGGGATCAGTTTCAAGAAGTGACAGTTTCATCAGATTCCCCAATTAACCATACTCAAGCAAAGTAACAATATACAAGCTATATTGCGACTATATGGTTACTTGGGTACTCATATGGCCGTCAGAATGGTTCATCGGTTGCGAAGTGATGCGTAATATTTCTCAATGTTTTGATTTTATCCTAACGTTACCTCAATGTTATATCACAGACAAGCAGACACAACACATTGAACATTTATCATTGTAAACCCTACCGCCATCTGTCGTATACACTATGATGGGCAATACTAACGCTAGGGAATTGATTATGTGCACCACAAGTGGCAGTACTACCATAGAGGTAACTTTAAGACAAGTAGGTCCCGAAGAAACGTGCTCAACTTTTTGGCTCACCTCTGGTACTATCTTCGGTCCCAAGCTTGTCGAATCACCCCTCGAAACATAGGAAAAACCAATAACCCCTCATTTTATCTGTCAAACTTTCATAGCGAATCAAAACAAACATTGCGTAGTACTAGAATTTCGACTAGAATAGGGTACGTTAATCGTTTGCTTGGGACCAATAGGCTACTAAAGTGGTGAGCCAATTTAAAATCGTTAGTTTCGTATTGATTGTTGGTACTACCAACTAAGAAACATTTAAATTGACCGTTGAAAACGATTTTGATAAACGTTTTAAGAGTGTTATGTCTTGTAACGTGCCAGTGCGGTGTTACTCCCAGCACTGATGAGACCCCCGTCTCCAAGCCTCAGGGTCGGCACACGCTCGTGATTATTCCGTGAATTAAGAAAACACTCAAAGTTCACTTAAGATAAACTCCCACTTTATTCGTTTTGACGACACTCACTTCACGGACGGTCTCCCACTTCCTTAGGTTTCTACTCCTACCTTGTGCTAGCACTACTCTTCTTTGTCTTCGGGGCCCCTTCACCTGCCACTGCCGTCGTCGTTCCTCTCCTTCCTCTGGTACCGCATCACCTTCTTGGGCCAGGGGTGGACGCCTCTACCTGTCCCGTGCGCCCCTCGAGTATGGTGACGGACTCGAGGTTTCAACGAACCACAAGGGTAAGTTGACTTGCCTGGATTGGTTGCGCACACTGTAGCTGAGGGATCAGATTCTGGAACTGCGATTCGGACACACTATCGGCGATTGGCGTGGTCGTCTCCGGAAAATTCGTTGAGTTCACTGGCGTTACGGTAAAACCGCGAGGTCCTGTGGGCGCGAAAGAGAATTCGAAATGGCGGTTATCGACCTGACAACGGTTGGATTGGTTCGGGGTTTTCTTGGCGATGGTAATTACCTGGCTGTCCAATGGTATGTGGCAGCTTCCTCTTCTTCAACTTCAACTTCCAACTTAGCTCACTTTAGCACTTAGTTTTCACCTTCAAACTATTAACGCTATCAAACGCTATGTGACCGTAGTCTATAATGATCACCAGGCTTCTGACTGTGCCTCTTGGTGGACGATGACCCCGAACCGTGACCGTTGAACCGTCGTACGTGCCACGAATTCTCCACGCAATGGCCCGATTACGCCACCCCTATGGACGTCCATTCATGACTACCCACAGCGTGCTCTGGTGGTGGCTAGTGGCATTGTTCTACAGTTTATAGGGAAGTGTCTCCTACTGGCTGCGTTCGTGAGGATTCTGGGACGTTTTACCTTTTGCGAACATTTAAACATTTTCTTAGAATTAAATAACTAAATATACTAAAACTACACGCGATTAATCTCACCAATCTTGGACGCAACGCTTACACTTGTTACACTCTCCCCCCGCTCGGGTAAAAATTATTAGGGTAGCTAATATTTTTTTTAATTCCACACTCAACATTTCGACAACTTAACACATACCTCTGAACCTGAATATTCACAAACATCGTTGACAGTCACTTATTTTTTTACAAGAAAATTGACAATATTTTTACACGATATATCACTCCATCAGGCTCACAATTCCACTTGGGTAAGAAGAGCGTTTGATTTTAACACTGTTATGGGTCGGGGTCATAAGGTATCATCATTGGATTTTCCAACTCCACGCAATTTAGAGGTAAAACCTGCTACTGACCATCAACATCGTAAGATTCCGGTCTCCAGCGATCCCAATAATGTTATTTTTTGGACCAACCTTGATGAGATACAATTTAAAAATATTTAAAACAAAGGAATTACATTATTGAAATATACAATAAAAAAATAAAATAAATTCGCATGCTATATCTAAGACATGCAATAAAATATACAAATAAATTCCGTAATTTCTATTTACAAATACAAAATTACAAAGTCGCACAAGAGTACGGTTTCAAACGTTTCCTTTAATACTAAGCCACATTTCCCAGTGTCGGAGTTCACTGTTGACCGGCCGATCTACTATACCTACTCGTGATAACGTTATGATTGATCTCTATGTGTGCGTATTAATCTGGAAGATCGAGCTGTCAGCCATGTTCTGTCAAATGTGATGATTGTTAAAAAAATGGTAAGTCTGCAATGTGGTTTTAGCTGCGAAAATTCTGGAAAATTGGCACTAAGAGCGGTAGTATCATTTTAATGACGTTCGTCGACGAAAGTTTGGCCAAATGATCATTAAATTGGTGTATAACTCTTGAAGTGCTGAGTTTTCAGTGATTTCCCATCTAAAAGCTCATTGCATGAGGAACGCATGCAATTTCAGGTAAGTACCTTTTGGGTTTCTATTGTGCACCGTTTATTGTTTGTGAAAAGATAATTGGTTTTATGTTCCTCCTATGGTGTTGTGGTTTATTTGAAGATATGGTTTCAAGATCATGGCTCACTGCTGCCTAACCTTTCACGCACGAATACTAGTTTACCCCACGCAAAGCATTCATCGACCACTTGCGAAGCAACATTAGATGATCTTGATTACAAGATTGCTTGCGAGTTGGTAGAATGCATTTTTGTGCATGTGCAAACTTTTCAAGTTATGCTCTGTATTTTCCAACACTAATTCTGGAATTTTACACTAATTTAATAAAACACATTAAAAATTACCAACACAAATTGTTAAAAATATTCTACGATTTCCTAGGATTTTACTGCATGCGAGCGTCATATGACGACAAGCATTTCCGAAGCTGCACTTTTGGACAAATATTTGTTCCCTCCTCGAAATGGGATTATACCAATGGAATTGGACTTGTCCTCCAAATGAATATTTTAACGGATTGACTGCCATCAACCGATTGGGCCTCCCGCTTCTCAGGAACAAACTTTACCGAGAGATGTTTGTTACTCCTCCGTCTACGCTTTCAAATCTGCCGACGAAAATACTCCGAGGGACTTTCCATTCAGGTCGGAAACCTCGTACGAGCTTGTTACTTTCTTGGCGACGATGATGCAGGGAACATAGACTGGACCGAGCTTCGCGTTATAGTCGTGACCAGCTGAAGACTGTCGGAATGACCGTTTGTTTACACGTTGCCCTACGTCGAATGTTGGTGAGTACCTTTTGTGACGCAGGTCGTACTGTTTTTTAGTACTATCGTGAGTCTTCTTTAGATTCTCCCTGACCATATCCCACACCTTCTTATTCACTCCCTTCATCCTCTCCATTCGAGCTTCCTCGGTTAGTTCCTCGTTTCTCTCTAGTCGGTGATCATATCCTCGGGTCATGATCTCATTTCCGAATACGATCCGATGTGGAGAGAATTTAGTTGACGAGTGAATTGTGTTATTAAGCACGTACTCCATCTCCGACACTTTAGTATCCCACAGGCGTTGATCTTGTCGGACGTATGATCGGATCATCGCGTTGATGGTCCTATTCAAGCGCTCCGCTGGGTTTGCCTGACTTCTGTGACGAGCATTCGCCCAATGCTGAATCTCGTACTTTTTTAGCAATTCCTGAAATTCTTTGGACAGGAACGTCGTTGCGTTGTCCGAGATCAGGTACTGTGGTACTGACAACTTTCGCAGCCACATGTCCTCCACGATTTTGCACAGACTACTAGACGAAATCTTCTTTACCGGGACAAGCAGACAATACTTAGAAAAGAGGTCAAGAATGACCAATAAGTGTGCATTTCCCTGCTTGCTCCGCGGTAGCGACTGAATGTAGTCCATACAGATGATTTGGAACGGTTTGGATGCAATTCGTTGCTGTCCCATTTCTGGTGCTGTTGAGACTGTCGATGGTTTGTTTTCCTTACACGATTCACAGTTTTTGACGTACTTCTTGAGATCGGCGCTCATTCTCGGCCAATAGTACCGTCTCTTGAGCTTCTCCAAGCATTTTTCAAAGCCAATGTGCAAGCTTTCGTCATGCTCTTGTCTCATCACTCGTGAACGTGAAGATTCCGGTACGCACTCCTTCCACTGAAAACTGTAATCGAGAACGTCTGACCTAGCAGAAACCAACTTATACAATTTTCCGCTGTCGACACGAAAATCGATGTACTTCTCCGGATCTTCTTCCACTGCTTGGTAGAGGTTTATGTACCACTCGTCCTCATCCTCTATTTCTAGAGCTTCGATGGATCGAGATAGAGTATCTGGTACTATGTTGTCCTTCCCCTTCCTGTGTTTCACCTCCATGTCGTACTGCTGTAGGGTTATACTCCATCTACTTAGTCGCGACGACGATCTCCACTTAGCCTTCATGATAAAGGTCAACGCTGATGAATCCGTTATCAACGTGAAAGGTGTACCCTCAATGTAGCACCTGAATTTATCGATGCAACGCAAGGCAGCTAAGCCTTCCTTTTCTGCGGCATGATAATTCAGCTCCGCACCTTTCAGTTTCTCGGAATGGTATGCAATGACCTTTTCCTCTCCATTTTGGACTTGTGTTAGAACTCCAGCGATTGCTGTGTCACTTGCGTCTGTTTGGACGCTGAATGGCAAATTAAAATTTGGATTGGCCATCACAGGTGCTGAAATCAGTCTTTCTTTGATGGCTTTAAAAGCTTCTTCTGTTGCGTTGTTCCACTGCACTCTCTTCGGCTTGTTTTTAAGCAAGTCGGTGAGAGGTGCAGTGAGTTCACTAAATTTGTCGATGAACCTACGGTAGTAGTTAACCATACCGAGGAATCGTCTTAATGAACGCACCGAGTTAGGAGCCTCAAATCCCAGAATCGCTTGGACTCGATCCGGGTTAGGCCTAAGACCTTCTCGGGATAAAATGTAGCCTAAATATGGCAGTTCATGGCAACAGAAGTTTGACTTCTCAAGGTTGATGTACAAATTTGCTTCCTTGAGACGCCTCGCGAGTTCACGCAGTTTTATGATATGCTCCTCAAAAGTATGACTTGCCACTACAATATCATCCAGGTAAACAAAAATAAAAGGCTCTAGGGCACCATACCCTAGCACACGGTCCATGAGTTTGCTTAAGGTTGCCGGGCTGTTTACGAGTCCAAACGGTAGACGAGTGAACTGGTATAAGCCTTTTCCTGGAACTGAGAATGCCGTTAACTTACGGGATCCTTCTTCCAGGGGCACCTGTAAAAACGCCTGGGATAAGTCAATGGTGGACAAGTATTTAAAAGGTCCTAAATGGCTTAAAATTCGGTTTTGATGAGGGAGAGGATACGCATCCCTTTTGGTGCGCTCGTTGAGCTTCCTCGCATCGAGGCATAGTCTGACCTCATCACTATCTCTTTTTTTTACTGGGACCACTGGTAAGGCCCAGTCAGAGTTAGACGGTTCGATGACGTTGTCCAGCAGCATTTTGTCCACGGAACGGTGTATCTTCTTTTGAATCTCCGGACTCCAAGGGTACGGGTTTTTCCGGACTGGTTCCGCTCCCTGGAACTCCTCCTTCAGCTCGATCCGATGCTCGATTAGATCCGTCCTACCGAAATTTCCTGGACCAGCCACTAGAAACAACTTTGTCACCTCCTCTAACTGCTGAAGTTGATCGTCACTCAACTGATCTTCTTCTTCTAGGTTGCTGTGGATGTCTTCTTCAAGGGATTCTAAGGATTGGTTAAACGTTGGACGTATTCCGAATTTTCGCCAGAAATCGTAGCCAAGAATACATCTACGACTCAGCTTTGGAGCAATCAGTACCGGTAAGATTTTCGTTTCACTGTTGAAACTAATTGGAATGTCCGTCGATCCTATCACCTCTAACTCCTGACCTGCTGCTGTTCTCAGATTCATGTTCGTGGGTTTAACTTTAAGTTTTAGAGCACTTATCAATTTCTTTCCTCCTACACCTAAAATAGTCCTCGCTGCACCGCTATCTAACAATCCGATCACAGGAATCCCTAACATCTCCACCTTTGCAAATGGTCTCGAGTCGTTACTCAGAGTGACGATTGTAGCAATTTCTTCACTTTCTGAGTTTTCTTCAGCCACCTGCTCGTAACCAAGTTGGTTCAGGATTCCTGGAGGATTTAAAACGGATTCTTTGTGTGGACTTGTAGCATTGACTTGAAGACTGGCTCGCCTCACTGAGCAGCCTTCTGGTCGTTTTTTGTCTGACAGTACGGACAGTTGTTCGATGGGAATCCCGGAAATCCACATCGGCCACAAAAAACGTTTCTCTCTTTGGGACATTCCTCAAAGCTGTGCCCATTTTCATGACAGTTAAAGCACATTCCTCTTTTAATAGGAATGTAGGCCTTAACGATCCGTTGCAGAGCACTAGTCCCACCCGGTCCTAGAGCTGGGCTTCTCTGTCTCTGTATTTCTGGTTTAGGTTTCGGTTTTTCGTATCTTCTATATTCTTCCTTATTTTTCTGTTGGTCAGCTGGAGGACGTTGCTTCCAGGAACTTTGATGGTTATTTTTTTCGTTGAAACCCTGCCTGAAATTACCACTTTCATTTCTCCTACCCTGACGAAACCTATCCTGTCTACCCTGAAAATTCGGTCGCTGCGGATTCACTTCATCTATCTGAATCGGTCTTGTCGAGAATTTGTCCCTTCGCTGATACACCTGCCAGTTTATCGCATCAAATTTCTTACCAAACTCTTTCATTTTAGCGACATCGTTCACGTTGGCAGCAAGCATGGCGATACGACAGTCTTCACGCGTGTTGCGGAACAGCACATCGAACTTGCGCTTATCATCCCAGGGACATGACATACCTCGGAAGATCCGGACCATGTCCAAGTAATAGTCCTGGAATTTTTCCTTGGTGCCCTGTTTCCGGTTGTACGCCTGTCTCTCGTAAACGTAGTCGATGTCGATCGGTAAGAACTCATTCTTCAATTCTCGTACTAACTCCTTCCATGATCCTAATTCACAATTTCCATTCACCTCCATGAACCACGCTCTGGCTTTGTGAATGAACAGATGATGTGAACTCTGGTACAGTTCATCCTCAGAAAATCCTTCTGAACGAGCGTTAAACTCAACCTCTTTCAGGAACTCGTTCAGTCTCCGTCCGTTGTCCATACCATCGTACCGGATCGTCCACTTGTGCACCGGCAAACGGTTGCTGTTTGACTTCGACCTCTCCTGCTGAGACGATCCCGGTTGGCTGGTTTTAGCTGTGATCTGTTTCTTTTCCGCTGATTTTCTCGAACTATCCAAAGAGCTATTCCGTTCCTTCAACCAAGCAAGAAAATCCGGTTTCTGCTGGGAGGATTTCGATGGAATCTTCTCAACTTCCAATTGGGTGCTGTTGGTAGTTTTGGCATGCTTCTCCTGTATTTTTTCTTTCAATTGTTGCCCTTCAAGCGCCTGAACACGTTGAAGCAATTGGCTAACAACTATTAACAATCACCGATTTTCGGCAGCCAATTTCTCGTGCCCATCCTTTCCTGTACCATCGGTGTTTTTGTCCCCGACTTCACCTTCTTTGTGACCTTCTACTTCGACTAATGAATTCCCTGTCTCTCCTTCATTCTCGGTTCCTTCCTCTAACTCGTTCCCATTTTCTGCGTAACCAACCTCAATCTCCTCGCGTTCATGCTCAGTTCTTTCTGACTCTTCCCTCATCATGCGGCTTAAGCTCTCATTCACTATAGCCAACTCAGCTGCTCTTACTTCTGGTAGGTGAGACGCCATTGAAATGTACACATTCAACAACCTCACACACTCACTTGCAACCACAGCTAAACTGTTCGCACACTCCTCATTGATATCACGGTGTTTTAGTCTTTCCATTCGGAACAGGATGTGAATCAATCTTGTTTTGAAACACTGATCCGGGGCTTTCTTTGACCTCCTGTTTTCCAAATAACTCTTCATCGCATTCAACTTATCATCGCATGTTTCTAACTCTTCTTCGATCTCTATGTACCTAAACTCAAATTGCACATCTGATTGTTCATCTTCTTTTTTCAGGCTGTTGCGTAACGCTCGCTCGAGGCTACTGCGCGGTGCAATCTGATCCATTCCACGGATCTTCAACTCATGCTCGAGCTCATCCACGGTCAGATGAGCAGTATTCATGCCGTGGTACTGCACAAGAAACAGTGACATCTCCATCTTTGCAGTGTAATCCAACGTAAAATTTAGGAAATCGAATATAAAAGAACAGACTTCGTTCACTCTCAGCGAACTGCTGTATAAAATTGAAAAAAATGCCTTGTTTTAAATACGCTTTCGCTGAATGAAAGCAAATTGAATTAGAAAAAGTACCTAAAATGTGTTTAAGCTTCTCAAACAAAGCAATTCATTAAAAATCCTTTTGCATTGTTCACTTTATGAATCCTTTTAATTGAAATAAAGTTTCTAGGTTTGCTCGGTGTTTTAACTACACTCTTCCGAAAGCACACAGATCAAGATAGTCTTCCGGAACTTCTCGCGAAAACTATACTACTTCTCCGATTCTGTTTTAATTTGTATCTCACCTATATTGGTAGCTATTCTTGCCACTTGGGACTTCCAAGACCTCTAAAATAATGATACCGATTACAAAATTTTGTTAAGTTTCTAAGTAGTTCGTGACGTCAATTCCGTGAGTGATTTCTGGACGTTTTCCCAGAGACTTCTGCAAGAAAAGTTGGAAAGATGTTAAGCGTTTCCCTAGCACGGAATGCCAAAGACAATTCTCGTTGGGCGCCAAAGTGTAACGTGCCAGTGCGGTGTTACTCCCAGCACTGATGAGACCCCCGTCTCCAAGCCTCAGGGTCGGCACACGCTCGTAATTATTCCGCGAATTAAGAAAACACTCAAAGTTCACTTAAGATAAACTCCCACTTTATTCGTTTTGACGACACTCACTTCACGGACGGTCTCCCACTTCCTTAGGTTTCTACTCCTACCTTGTGCTAGCACTACTCTTCTTTGTCTTCGGGGCCCCTTCACCTGCCACTGCCGTCGTCGTTCCTCTCCTTCCTCTGGTACCGCATCACCTTCTTGGGCCAGGGGTGGACGCCTCTACCTGTCCCGTGCGCCCCTCGAGTATGGTGACGGACTCGAGGTTTCAACGAACCACAAGGGTAAGTTGACTTGCCTGGATTGGTTGCGCACACTGTAGCTGAGGGATCAGATTCTGGAACTGCGATTCGGACACACTATCGGCGATTGGCGTGGTCGTCTCCGGAAAATTCGTTGAGTTCACTGGCGTTACGGTAAAACCGCGAGGTCCTGTGGGCGCGAAGGAGAATTCGAAATGGCGGTTATCGACCTGACAACGGTTGGATTGGTTCGGGGTTTTCTTGGCGATGGTAATTACCTGGCTGTCCAATGGTATGTGGCAGCTTCCTCTTCTTCAACTTCAACTTCCAACTTAGCTCACTTTAGCACTTAGTTTTCACCTTCAAACTATTAACGCTATCAAACGCTATGTGACCGTAGTCTATAATGATCACCAGGCTTCTGACTGTGCCTCTTGGTGGACGATGACCCCGAACCGTGACCGTTGAACCGTCGTACGTGCCACGAATTCTCCACGCAATGGCCCGATTACGCCACCCCTATGGACGTCCATTCATGACTACCCACAGCGTGCTCTGGTGGTGGCTAGTGGCATTGTTCTACAGTTTATAGGGAAGTGTCTCCTACTGGCTGCGTTCGTGAGGATTCTGGGACGTTTTACCTTTTACGAACATTTAAACATTTTCTTAGAATTTAATAACTAAATATACGAAAACTACACGCGATTAATCTCACCAATCTTGGACGCAACGCTTACACTTGTTACAGTCTGCTTGTCTGTGATCATACCTTCACTATCGCAGCTTCGGGTAATCTGTGAAAGTACTCGCATTTTTCTTAGGCACCTTTGATCTAACTGCAATTACTCTCTCATACTCGAAATGTGCCACGACCAAATTGGCACAACGACGCCCTATACGCTCTCTAACCGAAGCGTAGGGCATGTCAACAATTATTGTGACACCAAAATAATCAAAGATTTACAACTGGAAATTATAGCACACAATGAAGTTTAGTAAATCGTTGACAAATTGTACATAGAATGAAAAAAAAAATAAAAATTAGCAAAGAGGGCAGTTCCAAGCATAGCGAAAAAATCGACAAGAGACAAACCAGCTGAAGGCTGAAAGTCTACATAAAAAAAAAACCTTTTTTTATTTGCATGAATCTTTGCTTAATTCTAGATAGAGCTGGAATTGGGGCGTAACAGCTTTTGTAAACAATGACTTCTCTCGATGATATCTAGAAAGCCAAGGCTCGCCTACTCAAATCAACGTCACCATCGAGTAGGGGAAGACTTCCCATTCTCGTTGGTTATGTTGGTTGGCGTGAGCGTGCCTTGAGTTTCGAGAAATCATCTCGAGAAGTCATTGTTTACAAAAGCTGTTTCGCCCTAATTCCAGCTCTATCAAGAATTGTTTGTTATGGTGGCCATTTGCAAAATTCGGCATCTTGCAAATATCTTCAAAATTGGTCATTCGAGAATTCCGTTAAAATTTCAATTGAAACATTAACACAAATTCTTGAACAACAACTTTTGGGCATTTTCCTGGACTTTTTAGAGGATTTTGGCCCTAGTTCCAGTAAATATCTTTTCCGGTACGATGGTGTCAACAAAGTAAAAGTGAAAGAAGAGCTGAAAAATGAAGCACATGCGATACGAAAATGGAGTGATGCTCGTTAAGAAAATACCCGGAGACACTGTACATTTTTTGCATTGGTGTTACGGTTACACAACAAAAAAATAATTTTGATATCACATCAAAGTGGATGTACTTCAATCTTGTCAAAAATATGGTGTAATATTACTTGCCAAAAAGGAAAAAAATACCATTAATACAGTGCATTAACTGACATTACCCTGCTTTTACAGCATTTGTTTATTTTTGTGGCCATAAAAATTACATGTGATTTTCGACATGTTTGAAGTGCATCCTCTTGAATGTAATATCAACATTTACTTTTTGCTGTGTATATAAGACGAAACTAAAAACTCAAGTCATCATACAAAGATAATGAAAGTCGAAATATCGTAGAAAACATAAAAAACACGGGAAACTAGTAACGACTAGCAGTGATGCAGAGAAGGACAACGACTTCACAAATTGACGCAAAAATTTGACAAAAGTGTAAAGAAACAGCAAAAGTTGGTGAGATCGTTTTAAAATTTTAATTTTTATTATTGCTCATATATACAAATACAAGGCTGAGATTGGGAGGAACCTGATTGAAGCGATTTGGATGGGGAGAGTAAAATTGTCAACTCCCTGTTGTTAACATCTCGTGGAAAAAGGGCGGGTTTTTATCCATATTCATTGGGGTATCCTTCTGTTGAACGGCTCTATTTTTGACCAATTGTATGATCATGGGGCTGGAAGGAGATTCTCTACCATCCCGTGGAGGCGTGTAGGTGAATTCAAGAACAACATGTGAAAAGGGCATACAAGCTTTTTGTAAACAATCCTTCTTATGCCCTTTTCTCGCTACCCATATGACACCAACGCAAATCATCAACATCACCGGATAGGGGAAGCTTTCTCCTTCCCAATGATGTTATTAGTTTGCGTGGGCGACCCTCGGTTGGCGAGAAGAGGGCCTACAAAGGTTTGTTTACAAAAAGCTTGTATGCCCTTTTCACATGTGGCTCTTGAATTTACCTATCGATCCACCAGACCCATTTTTGGCCCTTCATACAGTGACATGTTGAGGACAATCAAAGGCTATTGAGCTTGATCAAATCAAACAGTGAGGAGCGCCCACTGCTATCGGACTTAGTTTCCGTGCTACAATGAGTGGTAGACAATTATCATACATCATCATACATAGTTCCAGTATTTGGCCCTAGTGGAGAGTCATAGTAAATATAAATATGTCATGAATATATTAGGTTCCTTTTGATTAAAAATAAGTAGAGCAGCATGTACTGAGTGTATCTGGTAAAATTACGTTTTGTTTAGAGGTTCAGTATTGATTTCAAATTGTAATTTCACCTATTTTGTAATATTCGTACCCATATGGCTAACAAGCTAGCATTCGGTTTCACAAGGTTTTGATCAAAAATGTGTATACAGTGCAATAATTATCGTAAACCGTCCCATATGTTTCTGAAAAGTTGCGTCTTTCCGGTGAGAAAGGTGACTAAACCCATTTGTGACATTATTATTGAAGCGTGTTTTCAATTCATCAAGGCTGACTAAAAGTAAATTGGTAGGCTGCTCGTGTGCCGCTAGCACGCCTCTAGTATTGGGAATCGAAAATCTTTGAAAGTTGTTTATTTATACTTCTAAAGAGAACAACTGGTGCAAGTTTGATCAAAATAGTCGATCGCGTTCTGAAATAACGTCAAATTTATCAACTTTAAATAAGATAAAAATATTGTACACGAACACTTGGAAAACCCGGAGTGGTCCAGTTCCAAGCTGACTAAAGTGCTGAAGATGAAACAGTTTGTCGAGTGCTCAAAACTTCCTTGTAGGTGTGGACAGGAATCAGCGGACCTACATCTGTACCTGAGTGTGGATCATCAGCTGCGCAGCAAGGTGTTGAGGTGCGATAAAGCAAAGACATCATATCAAGGAGACTGGCTGCTTTGCCAGAATCCAAGCGACAGATACAATAGCACTGCGCTTGAGTGAAGGTGGAAGCAACGCATAGAAAAATGAGCAAATACACAAACCTTTCTTCTGAGGATGCAATCTTTGCTATCAAATTCGTTCGAAGCCTTTATCTTTGAGCGGCAGATGACGCGATTGTACCTGTCTCACAGCGTTCGTATGAGAAAATGGAAGAGTTGCAGGTCTTCTTGATTTGTTGTCTTTGGTTAAAGCCAACCCTGGTTTTTCAATCCGAGATGTGGCCGAAAGGACAACGCGGACATTCAAACGGTGCGGAAAATCCTTACCATGGAAGGATACAAGTCGTACAAAGCCAGTAAACATCCAAACCGGTACATGAAGCAGAATTCCGTAATCAAAAAGCGTTAAAGGCTCTTGTACAACCGTGTTTCGACGAAACACAAGAGCTGCACATTGATCGATGACGAAATATACGTCAAACTCGATTTTAAGCAGCTTCCCGGTCAAAAGTTTTACATCGCGACTGGACTTGGGGATGTGCCGGGAAGATTTATGTTCGTGTTTGCCGACAAGTTCACGAAAAAGACCATGACTTGGCAAGCGGTTTGCAGTTGTGGCCTGAAAACGGAACCATTCGTCACATTCTGAAGGATGACATCCCAAGTTCACATCGAATAATGCCTGAAAAAACGTGTATTGCCGTTCATCCGCAAGCATAGGGGCAAAGTCATCTCTTGGCTCGATTTGGCCAGCTACTATTACTCCAAGGTGGTTCTGGGGTGGTATGCTGCCAACAAGATCGATTTTGTCCCCAAGCTACTGAATCCTCCGAATTGCCGGGAATTTCTACCAATCGAAAAATACTGGGGAATTTCAAAGCATCGACTTCGGCAAAGCGGCGGGGCAGTCAAGGACATCCAGCAAATGCGGCAAAATGGAAGAAATGCGCTGATTCCGTGTCCGTTTCCACTGTGCGGGCGCTGATGGGCTCCATCAAGAGGAAGGTTCGAGATTTCGTTTGAACTGGAGAAATGTAGCCATCTAATGCTGTAACTTTGAAGTTTTAATAAAAGTACTGTAAAGCAAACGCATACCCTGATTTAATGACATTATAAGGTCTGTATCCACAATAATCTGGACACATCAAAACTGAATTAACACACATTATATTTCAATTGTAGGGGAAACAGTCCTATTGTTTTTTTTTTTTTTTCCTTTGATTTGTTTTCCGTCGATCTTGTTTTCCGTGCTGAGCACCAATGCTACCGACGCCAGAGAAGCAGCTCCCACACCTGGACCCTACCTATCGACCCATCAACTCATGAACCGGGGACCAACGGCTTTACTTCCCTTCCGAAGGAAGGCGTGATCAGAGATGTTATGCCTCAGAACATCCCGGCGGCGCCGACTGGGATTGAACCCAGGCCTGCTGGGGTGAGAGGTAATCACGCTTACCACTACACCACCGGCGCCGCTGAGTCCTATTGTTGCTGTACGTTTGTAGCGTTAGAAGCCTATTGCTGTGTATGGAGGTCTCCATACACAACAATAGGCTCCTAACGCTTCTAACGTATCGCAACAATAGGACTGTTTCCCCTAGTTGTTTAGTTCAGATTTATGGGGTATGATTTAAAAATTCACGAAGTCATAACATAGTTATTCGGCATTTGCATAACATTTTCGATCTTTGCGCTTAACTCCATCCATTAGGGTTTGTACGGATTCATCAGATACCATGATGGCCGTCATTGGAACTGTTTGATATCCTTGATTCCTTGTTTCTTTCCAGAAAGCTTCCGGTACTCTTTTTGGTAAATATTCTTGTTGATGTTGTGCCTGTAGTGACGAAAGATCTAATCTTTCGGCCTCACGTGCAAATTGCTTGCCAAATAAATGTCGATGCCCTCTTCGTCCTGAAATACTCAACTGTAACATTTTTGGCCATAGCAGAATAGAAAGCCAGCCTTGGAAGCTGGTTGAAATCCTCAAGGACATAAGTTTCATCGTCCATAACAACGCATGAAAACTGCGTCAACTATTAGCAGTACAAACCTTGAGCCAAATTCTGTTTGCCGTTGCGATTTGGAACGATTTTTACCTTATACGACTTCAGCCCCAAACGCTGTGTTGATTTTTGGACAAAACCAGGTGACATTCCTATTTTACGAGTCATCGTTCGAACAGAGGGATTCGGATGTTTCTTCAATATCCTATTCACCTATTGGTCCATGACAGCATCAGCACGTCCAATGTTTTGTTTTTATCACAGTCCAGCTTGAGCGCTCAACTCTTCCTCGTAGTTCGGCCGGATTGTTGCTTTTTTTTTGGAGTGCCAGATTGCACACACAACTGAAAGTTTTTGCTTCAAAATCAATGGAACATCTTGAAGGAGGAGTGCAGAACCCGCCCAATTCAGTGGCAGCTTCTGCACTCCTGCGTTGACTTCTAGTCGTTTTAGTAGTTTTCACAAATGTGTTGCTGTTTTCACACACAAATTTCAGAAGTCAAGTACGCGAGGTAGATCGGAGGAGGATGAAGTAAAGGAAATTTACTGGTGTGATCAGTAAGGGCCCATGCATTAATTATGTCACGCTAAAATCGAGGAGAAATTTACCCCCTTCTCCTATCGTGACGTTTTTCCTATACCTAATGCATTGCTTGTCACAAAATTTTAGACCCCCCCCCCCCTTGGAGCGTTACATAATATATGCATCAACCCTAATTTTGGAATTTCGACTGATGACTGTTTCAGTAAAACATAATCGGCGTAGAATCTCCGTTGGCAGTATCGGAATCTTACGAAAGCTCATCCACCGAAAACACGAGAAAATATCGTCGATATTCCCTGGAACTTCCGTCAGCAGCAAACAATCTCTGGATCCAGATTTGAGATCACCAGATTGTTCTCGAGCAACATGTGAAAAAGGCATACAAGTCAAACGTAGACAATGCATTAAACCGTTGATTGTTCATGAATTACAACACGCGCACACAAGCTAACTGTACCATCTGATAGAGCAAACTTTCTTTCAGATGCTTGTGTAGGTTTTCCAGAATGAGTCTACATGCACGAGAAATCGACGTTTAAAGTATACATTTGGCACATAGGCCCTTTTCACATATTGCTATAGTTACTAGCTTAGTCCATCATACGTCAAAACAAAAACGATAAAGTTGAGATTTGTGGACTGGACTGTGGAGAATACGTTTATGCGCAATCATTGGAAAAAAGTATTACGTGATGTTGTGCGCCATGGTGAGTAATCAATTGTCTAATTTTTCACAATACTGAGGAAATTTTACTCAATTGTGAGTTGTTTCCGTTAGCTTTGTTGATATGGAGCTTGTAAAACCCTTGCATGAAATATTGAAAACAAAACCGCTAGATGTTGATTTTTTCCCTGGATACTATTTTTCGTAGTCCAAATCTGAGTGTGTATCAAAGGAATTATAGAAACCGGTGTAAGAATTATTTCGAAACGCACTGTCTTTCCACGGTACCAACTAATCTCTCGTAAGCGCCACGTCCCACTGATCACCGCGAGCAGCGAGACCACCGTAAACATTGTCGTCGGTCGGAATCACACGCAGATATCCAAACAAAATACGACGGTGCGTCGAATCGGCTCGAATGGAACCCCCTCGGGTCATCCATACATGCAACATTTTGGCACGCTCACTCTTAGCCTCGCAACACATGGCCATCAAATGAAAGTGATTTATGATAGTTTGATTTGTTTTCCGATAATTTCGTTTTCAGTTGGATTCACTTAATGTCAGTTGTTAAGCGGTGTAATTTCGCTATATGATGCCTATGCCTTGTGCTATGATTGCTGTACTTTCGGAGCTTTCATTGTTCGTCAATTCGCTTTGGCGCCTGAGACCTGACGCTGTTGCATAAGACTAATGAGAATATTTGAAAACCTTTAGGGCACAACTTTCCAAATAAGGAATGCAGGTCACCCGGAGTACCTGAACCATTATATCGGAAAATGCATCACTAATCAACAGATATTAGTTATATGCCGCGACAAAGACTACCACCGTCTTTGTTTGCCCAGGCTAGACGTAGAAGAGACGATCGGTTAGTAATAACCGTCACTACTGCTGGGACGTTCAATTACGCAGCTCCAAATGAAGTCACCCAGTGCCGAAATGAGGTGACCAAAATTGGAACAAAACCGTTCAATAGGTGAATTTGTTGCACTGTGGGTATATCAGTAATAAATGTCAGTCTAATGGCAAATCTAACCTGTCTTTCATGAGTTCCTTTCTTCCACTGTGCGTCGAAAGCTGTCGGCCACGCATCGATCGAATCCCAGGTGCAGCAGTTTGGCAAATATCCAATCTCTCATGTACCATTGACCATCGACCGACTTAGATGTCCCAACCGGCGATCTCTGCTAATGATTGCAACCCCTCCTGGAGCGTGTACTTGGATAGGTACTAGCTGTATCCATTGTTTCGTTCGCCGTCGTGGTCGTCGCCTATTCAATCGAATCGAGATGGCAACGAAGTTTGCGCAAAACCAATTGGAATTCGGTCGTTTGACAGGCAGGCATCCACCCTCGAAGATGGTGATAATGATGATGAATGGGTTCCGATCCACATTGAGGCTGTTTCGAAACATGTTTTTGTTGTGTTTTTTCGCGCATTGCCTTCTCCGGGTGGTTGCGAGTTGTGATTAGATACCAAGTGGTTGTGGTTGTTTTGATTTTCAATTTCGCATAGCTCTATGAAGGAGGTTGAGAGGTCTCCGAGAGAGTCAGGTCGTCGGTGGAGTGAGTGACACTGTTCGGAATATTATGAGCTACCAGTTGCGCAACTAATTGGATTACGCAACGATGATGGCGCATGCCTGTCCATAGGGGTAGCTCAGATGATGAAGGAGAGCTATGCAGCACGCCCACGCATGCGTCTCGGTATATTCAGTGTGAAGGTACTTGCAGAAACGCACCAAGAGTACCAAACATGTATTGCGAACAGCTGTAAATCATGCATGTGTTTTTTTGTTGTGCCTAAAAATAACGCAAATTTCTTGCGGGTTCAATTAAACCAATCAGATAATTAATGACCGCAACAATGTTATTAATGATTTTTGCAAATATTCAAAAAAAAATAACAACATTTTTTCATGCAAGCAAACTATTTGTGTGTGGGAGTTGAAGCGTAGACAGCACTTCCTGGCGGCGAAGTCATGTCGAACAAAGTCACAAACATCAGTGAATGGAAAATTTTCCAGCTACACAAAGTACAGATTCAGTGTTCATTGGTCGAATCATTGACAGTCGGGTCTTGGAATTGGCGAGGCAATAGACGATCAGATCTATCATAGCCCAACAAGAAAATTATATGAAAAAACATGTCCATGGTAACGGCATCATGTATTCAATTTGGTTTCGTAATAATTTTGGTGAGAAATCGGTATTTCTTTATTCATGAAGCAGACTGATATGCGCAAGTTTTAAAATTCTTCAACTTCTTCAGGCTATTCACGCTTCTGTAGCGAGCATTTTGCCGGCTCTCAACTCAGTGTTGTAAATGCACTTCCACAGTTATTAATTTAGAGCTTTCTATTTCAACCAATACATGAATTTGTATAGTTGCGTCGTACGGCTGACCAGGGCCCCTTCTCCAATATTCATTGACGTTTTTTTTTTGAAGAATAAACATTATGTTTTTAATAAAAAAATATTGAATTCGTTGAAAAAGAAAAATTTTTTACTAGCTATATGGCTGAAAAAGTTCTCATTATTGAACACCCGTTATAGTGCAATTTTAAACGAGAAGAGATTTTTCACGAAGGTCAAAGTTTAGAATTTTGTCTATGTAGAGTTTTGAAATTTGCATCATTTGCACAGGTCTGTATTTGTATTTTTACAAGTTTCTCGATCCACCCCAAGATTAATGTTTTTCATGGTAATTTGAGCTTCGATGCAAATGTTCAGCATAATCATTGAAGATTTAGAGGTACTTCAAAGCTGGGGGACAATGCTATACAGGTACAACCTGGTCTATACAAGGTGTGGAGATCTAGCCCTCATGTATGTGTTGGGAGAGGAAAGAATGTAAACAATGCGGAAGATGATGGTGACGACGTCATAACACTCGAAAGCAACATTGCGAAATATGAAGAAAATCAAATCCTAGCTATTTTTGCATGATGATTACGCTTGATTGTATTCTTTTGTAAAGTCGCCGGGAAATATCAGCTGGCGTTTTTTTCATGATAACTCCTTACTTGAAAACGGGTGAAAACTCATCAGCAGACTGCTTTTTATGGTATACAGTGTCATAATACAATAATCAATAAATTATCTCAACATTCAGTGAAAGAACATTTACAAATTTTGGTAACATACAGAAATTCTATAATTTCTATTATATTTCCTATGCAAACGCCGATTGAAACATACGTTATGACGTCACTGCAAGCGTGATTGAGAGAACGAAAGTAACGAATCGTGCGAAGTGGAATGAAAACCGAGTGAAAAACGAAGTGCACTAATACATTCAGCCCTAGAATTCCACACCTTCTATATACCAGGTTGATACAGGTATACCTTGATATAACATAACTGTCCTTTTTGACTTCCATTGTTGATTTCTAGCTAAAAATCATCAAATCAACCAATGTAATAACACCATCAGATATATGAGACAATCCTTCATCTATTGGTAATGCCAATTTGAATAATTTAATTGGTATTTGTGAGATATCGACGATGGAAGTCAAAAGTGATAGTTACGTTATATCTAACTATATAACTATCTAACTATTACAGTATACGAATATCAACATGAAGCTTTAGTGTGATAATTTACTAGCCAGAGAAAGTTCAGAAGAGGCAAGATTGAGAGTTCCGTTCGAGTACGGTAGTATGAAAAATGAACAGAAATTTAAATTGAACGAAGGTTCATTAATGTAACAATACTAATCAAATGCGCACTCTTTTACCTAACTCACACTTTCACATAAATCCCCTCACCCATCAAAGTGTGACTTAGGTAGAAGAGTGCTGATTTGATTAATAGCTCTTCACTCAATTTCTACATTTTAAGAGCAACAATTGAAAAAGCCTCAACTCCATTTTGTCAACAAACCTGGTAAGGCCATTTTCTCGTGAACCGAAACCAACATTCGCAAACCTGAAACACAATCGTGTAGAGGAGAATTTCCCCTACCTATTCATTTTGTTGCTTTACGTTGGCGGATTTCAGTTCACGACAAAATGGCCTTAAGGTTTGTTTACAAAATGGAGTTGAGGCCTTTTCAATTGTTGGTCTTGATTTGTTCAATTTTCACACTGCCGTACTCTAACGAAACAATCTATCTATATGCTTCAGAACTTTCTCTAGCTAAAAAGTTATTAAAGGGTGATACGGCCAAAATTTGGTCAATATCAACTTGACGTATTTCTTTCAATTTTGCATTTAAAAAATCTGAACACCCCTCATTTTGAAGGTGTGTGTGTGTAGAATGTTGCTCCTATTTTGATTTTGGAATTCACTCTTCAGTTGTCAAAATGCCGTCCAAGCAAGAAGAGCAGCGTATCAAAATTTTGCTCGCGCATCGCGAAAATCCGAGCTACTCGCACGCAAAGTTGGCAAAATCGCTAAAAGTTGCCAAATCAACCGTTACAAATGTAATTAAAGTGTTTGGGGAACGTTTGTTGACAGCCAGGAAGCCTGGATCGAGAGTTGCCGGTAGTTTCAAGCGAAACCCTAACCTCTCTCTCCGAGATGCCGCAAATAAGCTGGGTGTATCGTCTACAACCGTGCATCGAGCCAAAAAACGAGCCGGACTATCGACTTACAAGAAGGTAGTGACTCCAAATCGCGATGATAAACAAAATACGACGGCCAAAGCGCGATCCCGGAGGCTGTACACGACGATGCTGACGAAGTTTGACTGCGTGGTAATGGACGACGAAACCTACGTCAAAGCCGACTACAAGCAGCTTCCGGGACAGGAGTTTTATACGGCAAAAGGAAGGGGAAAGGTAGCAGATGTTTTCAAGCACATGAAACTGTCAAAGTTCGCAAAGAAATATCTGGTTTGGCAAGCCATCTGTACCTGTGGCTTGAAAAGCAGCATTTTCATAGCTTCCGCGACTGTCAACCAAGAAATTTACGTGAAAGAGTGTTTGAATAAACGTCTGCTGCCTTTCCTGAAGAAACACGGTTGTTCCGTACTGTTTTGGTCGGATTTGGCATCTTGCCATTACGGTAAAAAGGCCATGGAGTGGTACGCCGCCAACAACGTGCAGGTGGTTCCCAAGGACAAGAACCCTCTCAACACGCCAAATAGGAACCAAAGTTAGCAACTACCACAACTACTGGAACAGTGTTCCTATTAATGGAGGACGATCTTTCTAAAATTTTATGCAATTTTATTACAATGTAATATTTTTCTATCAAAATAGAGGTTAAAAGCTATAGATTGACGTATAACAATTATGTGTACATCGTACATTTATTTTTTCATTGATCTGATACATATAGCTGTGTTAGATGGCATAGGAAATACAGTCCAATTTAAGTTGCGGAGTGCATAGAAACTGCTTTTGAACGGACTCTATTCTTTCTTCGTGTGTGATTGAGAAAGGAGACCAAACTGTGCTGCAATATTTTAATATCGACCATTATATTTTTTCCAGAATTTGTTTTCCGTCGATCTTTTTTTTTTCTCTATGATTTGTTTTCCGTACTGAGTACCAATGCTACCGACGCCAGAAAGGCAACTCCGACACCTGGACCCTACCTATCGACCCATCAACTCATGGACCGGGGACCAACGGCGTTACTTCCCTTCCGAAGAAAGGCGTGATCAGAGATTTTATGCCTAAAAACATCCCGGTGGCACCAACTGGGATTTAACCCAGTTCCCAGGGTGAGAGGTTATCACGCTTACCACTACACCACCGGCGCCGTTATTGACCTTACATAAGCAATGTACATTTTTTATCATATACGGATCGTGAAAGTTATAGCACAAACTTTTTATGAACCGAAGCATGTTGTTAGCTCTGTTAATAATTGTGTTATAATGTTCGGTGAATGTAAGCTTTGAGCCTAAGAGATTACCTAAATTCCTAACTCTATCACACTTTTCTACGTTCTGATTTCCTTAAGTAATTGTTATATCCGGTATGTTTCGATTTCTACTAAAGGTAATTGAGCTACAATTTTTATATTTAACTGTAGCAGACTGGCAGGCTTTACTATAGAGACTTTCTGCTCCTGGCTGGTTCGTCTCGTTACAGAGCTTTGAAGGGTGGAGGTTCCAGTAGGGAGCCCCCATAGTTTCGGAGTTGAGGGTTTCGTGAAGGATAATCCCTCTATTTACAGAGTTTTTGTTTTACAGAGATAAATACGGCGTTGTATCTAGGACGTAGTCTTGGTTCGTTGCAGTGGTTCGGTAAACAGGTATTCTGTAGTTGGTATTGTACTGTAAGAACAGGATTCCGGGTCGTGGTCAGTGTGAATTGCAGGTGTAATAATAAGATGTTTTTGGTTACACGGTTCAGGTTGGTTAATGTTAGTTTAGGAGGTAGATAGAGTCAGATCTCCATGTACAGTCCAGCATCCTTTATGAAGCATATTAATGTCGCTTCGGTTGACGGGTCGTTGGTCAGAGCGTCTTTTTTATTATTGGGGACTCCGTATGCCTCCGAATGCCTTGAAAACAGGGCCAGTTGACAATGATGTGTTCAATTGTCATCTTCGTACTGTAGGGTTCACATATCTTCCTGAAAGACGATGCTCCTCCCATAGTGTGGGTGGAGCGTGTATGTCCGCATCGGAGGTGGGACAAAATGTGTTGGTCGTACCAGTTTGGGGCGTCGACCCATTTATTAATCCCACCTTTCACTTTTCGGATGAATGGTTCTCTTCTATCGGCCCAATCCTGTGACCAGCCAGTACGGAGGACCGATTTGGCGAAATGTTTGGCATCTGGACCGGAAACATTCTTTGTAGCCAACTGACCAAATCGGTTAGTGGCTGCAAGGTGGTTAGTTTCGGTATTGCCTTGGATACCACAGTGACCCGGGATCCAGACAAAGACAAAATCCTGAGGAGCTCACCTTTGAATGCCTTGTATCCACGGATGTTTGGGTATTGGAGATTTCAAAGCGGCAAGGGCGCTTGCAGAATTGAATAGTATGCACAGTGGTTTATCGGCGGATGCGGTAGCAGTATGAAATATTGCGGCGGTTTCCGCCGAGAAAAACTGAGCATTGGTCAGGAAGCCGGGAAAAGAAACAGCCCATGTGATCAGATATCCCAAAACCGATCCTACTCGCAGTCTTGAAGCCGTCAGTGTAACGGTGGTGAAAATCGCGATATTTGTTTCCCAGAATTTCCGCAAAGTGGGCGTGCATAGCACGAGAGTTGTTGCCTGCCTGGAACTTTCTACTAATCGAGCAGTCAATGTTGAAGGTTGGCGCGTTCCATCCCCTAGCTCCGTTCCACTGGACCCTCTTTTCCCCTCATTGAGGAGAAAGACCTCAGAATTTCCGGAAGTTTTCTCCAGGTAGCTGATAGCCTTACAGCATAGCGTTTTCGCAACTTGATATTGGAATGGTAGGGTGTCGAGTGCGATGCACTCGGCGGGGGATGGTAGTCCAGCAACGATCCGAGTTGCCATGTTGTATGTGGAGGCTAGTCTGGTGTTGATCGAGTCGCTGGCCATGCAGAATAGCTCGATACCGTAAAATATTATACTGTTCACAATGGCCTTCGCCACCCGGTTGAGAGTGTCTGTTGCTGGATCTGTGTGGCTTGGAGACTGTTCTTAGGATGTTCAAGCGTGTGCTGCATTTGGTATTGAAATCATTAAAATGATCAGCAAACCTTAAGCACCGATCCAAACGTACTCCTAGGATCTGGATGGTCTTTTTGAATGGAATCAGGACCCCGAGGCTGGGGTCTGGGTAGCCCATCTAGTGGCAACTGAAACTTCGACTTGGATTTTCCTATGCAATTGCTTCAGGGTGCGTCCGATTGCCACAAAGCAAGAAATAAATTTTAATATTACATCCAAGAGGATATGCTTTAATCATGTCGAAAATCTCATGTAATTTTCATGGCCATAACAATAAACAAATGCAGTAAAAACAGCGAAATGTCAGATCATGCACTGTATTAATGATAATTTTGTCAATTTAAGCAAGTAATATTACACCACAGACAAACAGACGTAACTCTTCATTGTGTATCTTCGTTCACGCATTAAACGGTTGATTTGAATATTATCAGTTCCGCGAACTACTCGCCGCAGCGCTGGCATCGGATCACTTTGACGTTTCTATACATTCTATAGAACTTTTATGCAATATTGTTTGCGAGTTAGCGAGTAAGCTTGTTTTCCGCGAGAAGCCTGAAAGATGTCACTACTGAGGTCCTATGTTTTGAGATACTATGTTTTCAAGAAAAACTTTTTCAAAGAGTTACGTTGTGATGACACAATATTTTCGACACGTTTGAAATACACCCACTTTGATGTGATATTAAAATTATGTTTTTGCTGTGCAGCAGCACAATATCCGTCCGCATATACTAGTACGTAAACATCCTTACTAGCGCCTCGAATAAAGCCTGTCCACGATAAATTTCGGACACTTTTTTTCAGTGTAGTTTTTGAAATATTTCACGAACCGCATAAACGTTTCTTTTATATGACAACTGGAGCTTTCCGCGTAACCAGAGCCCACTACCTTTCTATTTAGTGAAGTTCTGGACAGTTTGGCTGTTTTTGGCACGTATTTGACTATTCCAGGACGGATTTTGCATAGTGACAAGAGGCCAAATCAGGCCAAAATAAAGCTGGATTGTCTTTCGTGATCCAACATGTTTACATTCTTGTTCAGTTTGGTAAAATGGCGTCGAATCAAGTGGAAGTACGCAAACGCATTTTGTGCGAATAGCAGCAAACTCCAACGTTGTCGGTACGTGAAAGCTAAAACTGCCGAAGAGTACCGTGTTTAGTGTGTGCAAATTGTATTACCAGCGCTTAACTATGAATCGGAAGGTTAGAAGCGGAACAAATCGAAAAATATGCTCTCGACAAATGGACCAAAAGGTGGTAGCCATTATTGAGAAACATCCAAACTTTTCAGTTCGTAATGTGGCCCGCAAAGTTGGAAAATCAAAAACATATGTACAAAAAGTGAAGCAGAGGCATGAACTGAAGGCGTACAATGTAAAAAGGTGCCCAATCGTAATAATAAGCAAAATTTCACTGCAAAAAGTCGTGCAAAGGAGCTTTTCACACAGTTTTTCAAAAAAAAATCTTCGACGACGAAACATACGTGCTCGACTTTTAACAGCTTCCGGGTTTGGCTTTTTATACTGAAATGCAAAGGAATTCCGTTGCCGAGTGTTCCCGCACGAAATTCTTCAAAAAGTATTTGGTTTGGCAGGCCATATGTAGTTGCGGCCGGAAAATTCAACAAAGATATGCACGAGAAAGAATCCCAGACAACCAGAAGTCGTATAATAATGTACAGACAGTATCATAAATTGCTACAGTTTTAGTCAAAATCGCATGTAAGAATGGCATACCTCGCATTATGTTTAAGTTAAATCGTATAGAATGCAAATTTCCGACCAATATGCGATGACTCATTTTTCCATCGTACTGTATCACAAATTAAATCGGATTACATCGTAAGACTTTTCAAAATGAATTTGTTATTACAGATTAAACCGTATATGATATTAAATCAACTCGTTTAAAATTAAATTAAAATATGCACGTATATGGCCTCCACTTTTGTAGGTATAAGCCATTTCTTTGCATTATATACGAATTGTTTGTTTGTACATATGTTTGTATATAACGAAAACAACTTTGAATATACGTGCATTCTGGTTGTCTGGGAATGTTTGTAAATGCGGTTGCTACCATTAATCAGAAGCCACGACAATCCAGCTCTTGTCACTATGCAAAATCCTTACTGGAATGGTCGAATACGTGCCAAAAACAGCCAAACTGTCCAGAACCTCACTAAATAGAAAGGAAGTGGGCTCTGGTTAAGCGGAAACTATTCGAAACAAAGGGGGAAGCAAATGGAATCAATGATTTCAAGAGGAGATGGAGGCACGTCGCCACTAAGGTTTTTGAGGATACTGTACGGAACCAGATGGTGGGTATCCCACAGAAAGTTCGAGAATTTTACAGACAAAAGCATTAACATTAAAATAAGCTACGTTTGGTATCGATATACGTCTACTTTACAGAAATAAACAATTGGTTTTGTTGAATTACGCGTAGATTTTTTTTTCCCGATACTATCTTACTATCCGAAATTTAACGTGGACAGGTTTTAAGATTATAGGGGGAAGATTAGGAACTACTGACTGCTGGTTTTGAATCTTATATCTACATTTCTGATTTTAATTCAGAAAAAAACGTCTAACAATATAACAGTCTTCAATTTGTGTGACCATCGCTATTATTTCATGAATTGCATTTTATTCTACTATGATCAAACACGAATGAACCTCGATTCGAGCCGGAAAAAAATCGATCACGTTTCATATTACCATCCATTTCTGTATCGTTTGTTTTGACCGAGCTCCACGTGCTTGCCATTTCTTTGAGGCCTGTTTGTTTTTTAGCAAGGGAGATCCCATTAAATCGAATTTGAAAGTGAAAGCTCTCGGGTGTTTTTTTTTTTCTATTTTTTTTTGTTATAGGTATTTCTTCGGCTTCAATTTTCTGTGGATTTGACTGCACTAGAAGGTCAAGCTGCTACTTAATTGCTGGGAGGACATTTAAATTCGTGTTGTATCTTTTGTGATAGTTTATGAGCTTTTGTTCCATATTTATCCATGAAATTCATGGCTAAACGTTTTGCTTTCTTGACCAACGGTGGTTTAATAACGCTGGATGCGGTATTGTTTTAACATAAAAAAGAGTTAATCTTTAACCTCCTGATGTGCAATCTTGCTGGACATTAAGTACACCTATATAAGGAGGATAAAGATGATCTGTTGGTGGTTTTTGACTTATGCAATCCAAATTTATTTAAACCTGGGTATACCAGTACGTTTCAAATACCTTTTAAATAGGCGTAAGCTCAACAACAACAAAAAGAACACACACACACACACACACACACACACACACACACACACACACACACACACACACACACACACACACACACACACACACACACACACACACACACACACACACACACACACACACACACACACACACACACACACACACACACACACACACACACACACACACACACACACACACACACACACACACACAAACGCGCGCGCGCGCACGCGATTATACATTTTAAGCTGTTAGTGTTGGACATACTTTTTTTTTTGTAAAATTCAGGCGAACGACCACCAATCATCTACTGCTGGCAGCAGCATGCGTAGAGTAAAGCAAATTTCTCAACCACCGGCAAACTCTACACATTGATCGTTATTGACTAACTGGTTTTGAAACATATCTTCCGGTGGAACACAAAGTACGGAGCCGAAATTAGGCGCCGAAAAATTGTTTTAGTTGCTGCAAGCTAAAGATGAAGACAGTGACGGTAGCCAAGGGGATCAAAACCAAAGATATTGATCTTCAGGCTTCCTGCAGCCGTAATTTTCAATGGGCATATAATTAAATAATTTGACGAAGCTCGGATACTTATTTGATTTGGATCGGTACGGACCGGTGCGATACCCTATTGCACGGACCACACATGGACGACGTATCGATAATCAATGCTATACTGCATGGATGGATAACAATCGATCATCTGGTTGCGGTCTTGAGACCGAAATTGCTGGCCATTTTGATCACCTGAACGTACTTGAATTAGTCGATTTAATGTAATTATATTCATTGAAACATATATGTGCCGCAACCATCCGTTTTGAGCCGGTCAATGATTGGAGCGACAAATGGAAGATGGTACTCTAGGGAGAGATGTAGGTGGACAGTATGGACCGTAAAATTGTGGAAGATTTTAGAATGCAATGTTGTTTTCAGCTTGTTAGATTTTTCCTTTTATTTATACAACCAGTCATGTCATCTAACCAACGTTCATACCCAATTCATAACAAATCCACCACAATCCATTCATTCCTTCCCGAAGCCCACAAATTTAAACTCTCACTTGCAAAATTTCCCTCTATTCGGCCTAATCATTAGCCACATTGCATAAACGACACAATTAAGTAACCATCAGCCAAAGCCCCACAAAACAGGCTCCCTCTGTCGACCTGTATTTGACACCTCTTAGAAATTCACTTTCAAGCAACACCACGACGGCTTGGCTGTCATTCACCTCCCAGGACTTGTTCTCCTTTGAACCATCATCATCTCTATGGAAGCGAGGGCCCATTAGAAAACCAAACGGGCAAGTGTGACTCTTATCAACCGCAATTAATTTGCATCTCTCTTCTTTGGATCCCCTCGTCCTCCTTCGAGCGCATTCTACTCTCCATCTCCATCATTGCGCTGTCATTCACCGCAGGAGTAAAAACCAGTCGCGGCATTTTTGTCCCATAAAAAATATTGAAATGATCATCGTCATCATAACCCGTCCGGTTGATGTTAACCGGCTCGCGGTTGGATTGCAATTTATACACATTTCATTGGATCCCTTTTAAGCAAGTAGTAGTTGTTTGTATACACATGTTTTTTTTTTTGCGAGTCTAGAGGATTATTACCTAATCGACTGTGTCAACAAGGCAATCCTTTTCGGTCGATGGACGCACGTGGTGATGACGAAATTCGATATTTACGTTGATGTTTGGTTATATTTGGTTGTTTGGTTTGGTTTATTTAGTTACGATCCACGAGAAATATTTAGGAGCAAAGTGCTTCAACTACTTTCGCTTTTGATTTGCTAATCACGATGACTGGATCGAAATTTGTTTGCGTACATAACAATATTATGCTGGCCATACGTGATCACATCTTAACGTAAATATAGAAATAAATATCTCTAGAAAATGAAATTGACAAACTATTGGTATTGAAATCTGTACCCACAAGGACTCTACTATTGAATGTTTTGTTGACTTTTAGGGCAATTTTAAAATTTAAATTTTGTTAAGACTGATATGGGGTGAAATGGATCAGTGCCTCAAATGGCTTTCCTTCCCAGTGCATTTCTGAAGCATGTTCTTAGTAAATTTGGGATCCCTGAAACCGAAACAGATCCAAGCAATCTCACTCAGAGAAAGAGAGTAACTTCCACTAAGATGAAAGGAAAATGTCTAAAAACATCTGAAGTCGAAATTACTCTTTTGCTCTCTATGAGAAGTGTAGTTTCTTTAAAAAATGCAAAAAATATTTCTTAAAATGCGCGTGCAATAAAATTAAATTTAGGCAAGTATTTAAAGCTTCACTATAAATTTTCCTTATTTGATTAAATCGTTCGGATTCATTGACACTAATTTTAGTCAAAAATTTCACTTTCATGAAAATGACAACAATCAATGCTGCCCTATGCTCATTTGTTTGAATACTGATATTCTAGGGTATTGAACGTCAGCTAAATAAAATCGGATTTTAATCAGTAAAATACATTTTTACATATACAAAAATATCTAAATATGTGTCGTTTGTTCGATTTGCGGTCTATCGCTGCGTCCGTGTTTGGGAGTTTTCGTTACATGTCTGAATTTTGATTTTTTAATGTGACCCCCTGTATAAAAATTAAAGACGCAGTCCCACACAGCAAACAAATAATTTTAAATTCACATCAAATTGTGTCAAAAAAATGGTGTAATATTACTTGCCAAATAGGACAAAATATCATTAATACAGTGCATGAAGTGCCACTATGCTGCTTTTACTGCATTTGTTTATTTTTGTGGCCATAAAAATTACATCTGATTTTCGGCATGATTGAAGTGCCTCTTGGATTTAATATTAAAATTTATTTTTTGCTGTGTACGTCAAAACTTTTCGAAATAAAAGTTTGGTTGATCCCGTGAGCCACTATCAATAATTTCGAACGAATTCTGAGCCTTTTGCTCTTTTGACTGTAGCTCTAGAAATGTATATCTCAGACCATTTTGAATGCTACATGTCTTAATTATGGTTTAAATAATCGCCACTTAAAATAATAGTGTAATAGTTGAAAAGTGACGGCTTTTAATGAATCCAACTTTTATCGTGAACAATATTTAAAATTTAAAGATGTTGGTCAGCCATTTGTTTTAGGTAATCTGCAAATTAACTTATCGTTGTCATCATGATTTGAATAAAATTCTGGCATAGTTTGTATGATAGGTTAAAGAATTTCTTATGGTTTAACAACTAGAATAATCGTAGAGTAAAGTGAGGTAAAAGAACGCACGTGTTCGAAAGGCAGGTAAATGAAATGATCAACCAATGATGGCGAGTAGGATTGAAACCTCTGCTGGATGCAAGCTTACTAGAAAAATATTGAGTAATTTGAATAATCGACTCAAAAGTTATCACTAGAAGTATGAACTTATTTCGATTTTTGAATTTTGATATAAAGTTACAATTTTTTGGAAGCGGTATTATGATATCATGGATGAAGATTATAACTCTAATGGTCTATATCAGTGCTGCCCTCACCAAGGATATCATTTTGCCCAATTTTATTCATCATTATGAATTTTAGCCCAGAATGAATGAGAAATAAACAAAATGCACATTGAAACATGTTAACCGATCAAAGATACAGCCATTTAAGAATTCAAGCTTAACAAGGTTGGGCAGGCCAGGTCTATATGATAGGTATTTAATGGTATGTATCAGCATAGCGCCTGGGAAATACGTAATTTATAGGAGACCCTTTTCATTATTGACTTCGAGTGGGGCAAGAGTACGAATGGCTTAGAATAGTGGTCAAATCACTACTATTTTGAAAAAAAAATCTGTTAGTACCTGTTTTTAATCTTTAATTAGTATGCATTAGTGCAATAATATAACCAAATATATTGATTACAAAAGATTTGTACACATATATGCTAATTTTCACCGCTAAAAAACTACCAACTTACAACTTTTGCTCAAAGAAAACAGATTAGTGCATATAAATAATATATGTGTAAAGATGACAATCAATGATGAACGATTTCATGATTTTTCAAATCGCTATCAATAAGGTATTGTGGCCAAATAGTCAAGTAATCGACTCACGGCTATAATCTAAAATTTGATGTTACGGTAAAAAAGTTACATGAATTTTAAACCCAGTGCGTACTCTTGCCACACTTTACTCTATTAACTTCGGTTGACTTCCCAAATAGAATTGCAAGTTTTATCGAGGTTTTAAAGCATTTTACAAGTCTAATTCATAGTCTATAGAACCCTCATAAAACCCAAATTGTTAGAAACGAGTGAGTCCGGAAACTAGGTAATATGATTGAAACCTTCTGTATTAGGCACGAAAATTATCAGCTATCTTTTACAGAGTTTTGCTGCCGCTGCGGTAAGAACACACACCGGACCGGAAAACCGCGTCTTATTTAACTGTAGAACCTGCTTCGAAAATGAGCATCAAATTGTGGTTCGATTTGGACAGTGAAGAGGATATTATCGTTATGATTGCTGAACATAGTTTGGATATATTTTTAACAAATAATTGTAACCATTACAGGTTCATCAAATACTTCAGAGTAACAAAATGCCTCTTCGTGGACCTATTGGAAATATTAAATAGTAATATGGGCACTTGTGTGGGATCTGCATCGATTCTTCCACTCATCAAACTTGCTGCAGCGCTCCGCTTTTTTGCTGAAGGATCCTATGAAAAAGGTTTTGGGAATGACTTTTTCGTTGGAATTGCCCAGCCCACGTTTTCAAAGGCATTAAGTGAGGTTTTAATGATTTTGGAAAACAATCTTTGCCCTGCTGCGATTAATTTTCCCATCGATGATGCTGAAAAAGATGCCATAAAACGAGGGTTCTATGATAAACGGGCTTTCCCGGAATTATAGGTTGCGTGGACGGAACTCATGTGAGGATTATTTCTCCAGCAAGCGACCAGCACCTCTACTACAATCAGAAGGGTTTCCATAGTATGAATGTAATGCTGGTAGATATTAGATCTTTTAATTACTTACATGGATATAAACACAAAAGGTAGAACATTTGATGGGCAGTATCCCGTGCCAAATTAATCAATTCCCCTGAAATTTTTAAATGGCTCCTTACATGCAGTTATGTTTTATGGCTTAATGGGCTTTTGACCAAAATATTTACCCTGGAGGCTATATATAGGACGATTTGTCAATTTGAAACTAAATCTACAGGTTTTAAATTGTTGCGAAAACTCTTGCGGTGGCGTTGTTCTTTGTTTGGCTATTACATTCCAACTAAAAGCTGATAATTGCGCAACTCTCCAGTTATTATTTGAGAGTATAGGGAAACTAAAATACGGTGCTGTCCATGTAAAACGTGGACAATTTTTGAAAGTTTTTGACCCCCCTCTCCCCTTCTCCTTCCGTGGATAACAATTCATATTTTTTAATTTGTATGGACCATGGCCATTTGCTAACTTCCTTCCCCCCTCTAATGTGTCCACGGTATATGGACAGCCTTTAATAACCGAGATAATAACGTAAGCGTTATTTTTGGATTTTTTAAGTCTAGCTCCCCCAGTGTCACTTAGGTATGTGTAGGACACTTGATAACAAAATGGTTAAGGTGCAATTTACTTTAATGTATTTTTGAAAAATTAAAACCCATTTTTAAGGCACATCATTTTACATTGCAAAAAGCTCTTATCATTACATTCCTTTTGTTATTTTACACAAAAATACGTAATTCGCATATTCGCTTATTGATTGCTATCAATTTAGTGCACTTCCACAGTTATTAATTGAGAGCTTCCGATGCCTTAGTTAGTTCCGCTAGAGTACAGCAGTGTGAAAATTGAACAGAAGTTGACATTGAGTGAAGGGCCATTAATGCGACAATACTAATCAAATGCGCACTTCTTTACCTAACTCATACATTGATGGATGCTGGGATTTGAGGCATGTCCTCAAATCCACAGGCCATACCTCAAATCCCCGCATCGATCAATGTATGAGTTAGGTAAAGGAGTGCGCAATTGATCAGTATTGTCACATTAATGACCCTTTGCTGAGGATGAATTTGTTTTACCGGAAGTTTTGCGAGACGAGGAAATAAGAACTGCCAATAGAATAAGAGAAGAAATCATGAACTCCATTGTTTAATACCTAAATATGTTATCAAGGAACTCTGTACGATTAAAATGTTTATGGTAATCAATGAGGTCTATTTCAATTCCATCTTCATTTAGTTCCTATTTGATTTTTACATCTACCCAAAAGAATCAAAATGAGGAAAAATAAACCACTCATTTGAGCTATTCCACCATTCTTCACTCTATTTATCCCAAATATCAATCCATTTGATTTGGCTGGCCATAAAACAATCCTAGAAGGCTCTGTGTCGCAGAAGGTCAGTTCTCCATACAAACACTGAAATCCACAATTTATACACTTCCTTGGTCTGTAAACATATATTTTTCATCTCAAATATCACTTCAGCTGGTCCATTACCATGTCTTTAAACTCGAAAAATATTTTCTGATCTCAGGAACGGCCATAGCAACCATCCTGCTAGGTTCTGTGCCGTAGAATGTCAGTTCTCTCTATAAATGCTGAAAACCATAATTTAAAAGTTTCCATGGTCTGAAAACAAATAAATTGTATCCCAAGTATCACTACATATGGTTTATCAGTATTTCTGGAAATTCAAAACACATTTTTGGATATCAGGAACCAAAAAATCCATCCTGCAATGTTCTGTGCCGGAGAAGACTAGTTTTTCATATAAATGCTTAAAACCAAATATAAAAAAAAAATCGGCCTGAAATTAATTCCAAAAACCACTGCAAGTAGTCCATTAGCATTTCTGGAAACTAGGAAAAATATTTCCGGAGCTCAGGAACGGCCATAGAAACCATTTTCTAGTTTCTATGCCGGAGAAGGTCAGTTCTTCCTATAAATGCTGAAAACCACAATTTAAGAAATTGCTTGGTCTGAAATCAAATATATTTCATCCCAAAGATCACTGGTACATTAGCATTTATTGAAAAATTGATAAAATATTTCCGGATATCAGAAACAGCCACAGCAACCATCCTTCTAGATTCTGTGCCAGCCCGCATAACAAATAATAACCATTAAGAAGCAATCATCAATTCAGGATATCATCCCAACTATATACGGTATAGTCGCACCATCTATGATATCGTTTGTGTATGGTAGCCAATTATAATGAAGAGAAGGTAAGTTCTCCATATAAATGTTGAAAGCTACAATTTAAAAGTTTCATTGGTCAGAAATCAAATATATTTTATGCCAAATATCATTGCAGCTCGAAAAAATATTTCCGGAATTCAGGAACGGCCGCAGGAACCATCCTGTAGTGTTCTATGCTAGAGAAGGTTTTCATATAAATGTTGAAAACCACAATTTAAAAAATTTCTTCGGTGTGAAATTAATGCCAAATATCACTACAGATAGTCCATTAGCATTTCTGGAAACTCGGACAAATATTTCTGGATTTGGCTCAACGAAGCTTTAAGCTAACGGGTTCAAATATTTAGTTGAGACAACGCAGAATACCTAATGGAGCCCATAGATCATCAAGTTCTAAGCACCAACGTGCCCGGAGAACCTAATGATGTGATGAGGTCCCACGGAGCTCTATGGATGTGTATATAAGTCTAGGCAACGTGTAAGACTTTATTGAGCATGTAGAAAATGAAAATTTTAAGAAGAATTTGGTGAACCTGACATATATAGCTCTATGTTTCATATGATATAATAAAGCTCTGCGAGTTCAAAACTGTAATCAATGTTCAATATATCGATGAGTCTACAGAATTAAGGATATTTTTAACGTATTTATATATCTCACATGAAGTGATAAGATACTACAAAGCTCTACAGATTTGTTTAATACATCAGGATATCATACAAAACTTGGTTGAACTGGTAGAGCTTCAAGATCTTAACTTCAAGATAATTGCTTGCTACGTGGCATCGGAAGCTTCAAATACTGACCATCATGTCAAGTCAACAAGTTGGCCTACGTAAATGTTATTTTTACGTGGATACGATAATTGATTACATTTTAATTAACATTCTTCAAGATTTTTTTTTCATAAAATAAGTATGCAAAACCGAAAACAATAGTTATACATATTTATTTAACAGAATGAACGATCATGTTTTCCAATTACAATTACAATTTTGAGTTAGAACGATGCAAGTCTAGCTTCATTTTCTTGTATTCAAGAACTTGAAGCTGGAATTGTAACTAGTCCGCTCTTTGTTTTTCAACTCGACCCAAACATTCCTTTTTAAGTTTCAATTTCTCCTTTTGAAGCACAAGAGCATCCCGCTGGAGCTGGAGACTTTCCCGACTATTTTCCACAAGTTCTCGTGGATGATCGGTTTGTACCTCCAGCAATTTTTGTGTGTAATTCCTTGGCGTTGGACGCCTAGGAGTTACAGGAGTCCTTGCTACAGGTACTTCAGCCGAGTCACCTCCAGTTGCTTCGAGATCCACGTCGTTTTCATCATCCGACGAGTCTTCGTGCGAGTTGGATGGTTGTGGCCTCGGAGATGAATGTAAATTGAAGCCGAAGGAAGGACCTGTTTGAAGAAACATGGTGATTATTAGATTTCCAGAATTAGTAAAACATTGATAATTACCTTCATGGTTGGTGGTTTTCCGGAAGGATAATAGATTGCCTACTGCCTCTTCGTAGGAATCAGAATCATCAGACGGTTTGGTCCTCCACCAGTGGCTTTCACTTCGGTATGATTGTGCTGGAGCTTCCTTTTTACCTTTAATTTTAGGTCACTCCACACCTGAAGAGAAACGCACCGTTAAGCTTATTTTCAAAATTACAAATAAATAACGAACCTTTTGCCACTCCGTCGTTTTCCTGGTGGGTGGACTCGCGCTGTTCAGCGTCGCCGTGATGTCAGTCCACACATCGTTAAAGTGCCTCCGTCCCAAACTAGCACACTCTGCGAATTTAAATCCTTTGGCCACTGCCGGATTCTCCTCCAATTAGTTCGAACTGTGTTTTGTTCGTGACTTTTTTCCTAGACTGGATATTTTAGAATATTTAAAGAGATACTTGTTTCAAATACTTGGGTACTTCAAGTTACTTTTCTGCCATTTTAAGCACGGAATCTTTCCAAGAAACAGGTCACGGAATGAAACAGAACACGGAACTATAACGACAGTGTAAATTTAGACGTAGGACGTAGACATTTTTCACGTTGAAAAAGTAAACAGAACGGCATCACGAGGAAAAGCGATGCCGACTCAAGTTGTCACATTTTTGCTAAAATTCTCGCCTAAAAGCGACTTTCGGAATACAACGACAAATGAACTGAGTTCATCCCGAGTGACGATTGTCACTTATCCCGACTCCCGGAATACCAAAACTTGAGTGACTCGATTGTCACCTCGTGACGTGACTGTCGGAATAACCCCGCTTCAGTGCTACTACAACGAACTCAATGATTCCTGAAATAAATCGTGGCTACCGCCTATAGATTCTCCCTGATTGATGGTTTCTTACTGAATCTCACTGAAATTAAATCACCAATCATTCTTCGGATAAGATGTAAGATCCCACACTTCACAACAATGTTGCTCATATTATTAATATTATTTATATAAATTTTATCCAACTCGCTTCAAAACCAAGCGTGCATAAATTATGCCTACTTTGATGGACATTTCAAAGCACCAATCGCCGGTCCATCTCAGCTGGCAGCCTCCGTTTCAACGATAGGTTCATCAAACTGCATATCGAACGAGCGATTGACAGCCACAGTAGATAATCACATAGCCTGATGGAGCTGATTATCTTGCAATGTCTCTAACTACATTGTTGCAATCCGTGTTGTTGGCCACTATATATTGGTTGGTATTGGGTCGATATCTACTCTCCGGTGCAGGGTTAACATGGTGGTGAACTGAGGAAAATCTATTTTTATGATGGCTTAGTTTCCACTTACCATTTGTTGGTAGTTTCTGGTCCACCGTTTGATCATGATTTCACCCTTTGGACCTGGATGCTTTGGACCTTAACCTTGGTTTGCGAAAGTAGTCCTAAGCATATTGGTTTGTGATTTTTGTTTTTCAGCACAGACACAATGTTTTCACCCGGTTGATTATCAAACAGTTTACATTCCATGACACGACCGACTGTCCAATGAACTAGGAGCGAAAACAGAACAAGCAATGTAGAACAAAAACAGTCGGCAATGCGCATGGTAGTGTTTTGGGTCACGGTTTGCCATGGAAACCGGAGTTCGCCGGTAGATGTGTTATTTTTATAACATTATATTCATCATTTTATTTGCTTGGATCACTTCGAAGATTATCATGGCTCACTTTTTTGAACGAATCTTACAGATTCCCCTAGCTAAACCGACAACTCGATAATCCGGATCTCGTTAAATCGTCGGATTAAAAGTGCATTTGTATGCATTGTTTCGTCAGTTGTTGGATTGTTTTTTTTGTGCATTTGGATTGTCGGGTCAGATTCCATAATCCAAACATTGGCATTTTAATTTTTACTAAGCAATTAAAAGCTAACATATGGGCCTTGACTTCAAATTTACAACACAAGGAGTTAGTAAGATCATTGCATTCATCTTGGTTTCTAAAAAATCATCTCATAGGAAAACATTCCGGAAATGTATATCCCTAATGAAGTTTGATGTTATCCAGTGATCGATTGGTTGTTTGTGGTTTTGGTTCAAGAGGTATGTAAATATTCAACAAGGTTAAGATGTAAGTAAGATGTTCAGTATCTTACCCGAAGCATCTCATCCTTCAAGCCAGCCATCGTCATAATTTTATCCTCCCCATAGATCATAAACAAATAAACCGAAGTGAACATCAATCAAACACTTCGGTTGACCTGCTTTCGCACAAAAGCTCAAATCACTGTGTTTGATTGGTTCGGTCAGTTAGTCAGTCAGTCAGGCAGTCAGACAATCAGACAGTCAGCCTGCCAGCTAGCTAGTCGGTGCAAGGAATTTACAGCTCCACCAAACATAAAACCTTGCTGTCATGCGAAATGCTGAGCTTGGACAAAAAGTACCCAAAATTGCACCTATTCACTTTTTTTTTAACTCTTTATTTGTTCCAAATTCAAAATAAATTACATTTCATTTTAACCTAGGTGATCCAGTTACTACAGTAACTTACCAGCCTTAATTGTTATGATATATATCTAAGTGTTTTACATTGTTCCTGCCTTCAGTATTTTAAACAGGTTTTTTAAACCTGCATGTCAGTATAACAATTGAAATCTTAAATTGCACCCATTCACTAGTTACAGACTTCAAACCACCGCACCGTGGTCAACAAGCGATTGTGAAGTGAGCAAAAATAGCACCACCATCGTCACCAATTGGTTTCCCCAATTGGTTCGAGTTAACGGTATGGTTTGTAGTAAAGCACCATCGAGAAGTGATCGATTCCAAATGTCAATCAATTCTCGCTAGTATTTTTGGACTCCACACTAAACGAACCAGTACCTACCGCCTTAAATAAATGCAGGTGAATTTGTTCGGTTCCAAAATGTTGTAATCTCTAAAGTGCGATCGATTTTCGATTTCGGCTCTCGGCCGTGGAACCTGTACCAGTCCAAAGTGTCGAAGGTCAAGTTACGGGTTTCTTGCAGGTGTGTAGATTTCAATCTCCACGCGCGCATATGTTAGTTTGCCAATTTTAAAACACGCTAAGGCTGCTGCTGCTGCTGCGGCTGCAACTTAGGCAGAGATACGGCTACGTGATACTGATTTCTTGACACCCACCGACCAGTGCCAGCCGTGCATCGGCCAAATCAGCACAATGCCAATGCAGACCAAACAACGGGATATCTTTGAGACTGTGGGAACCGTGAGCGAATGTCTTTATAGATGATTGATTCGAGCTTGATTGAACTTGCTCGGTCAATGTTATGAGGTTCCCTTCGGGTGCATACGACATTGCTGGTCAGTGAGTCATGCCGGGTATTTGAGTTGTAACTTGCAGGCGGAAACTGCGTTGAGTTTTGAATCATATGAAAAATGAGCCAATTGTCACGGGATTCATACACTAGTGGCAGTAAGCTGCATCTCAGATTAACTTTTAATGCCGAGCCTAATTGGATAATCTGATAATGTTTTGCATAGAATCTTATTGATTAACTAGGATGTCGGCATCAAAGCAGCCAGACATTTATGATCGGGAATATCTCCGAAGATTATACTCTCTTTCGTCGCGAAAAGTTGCAGCTACTTGATTCTAACTGACATTAGTCGCAGGGGAAGAGTTAAGATTACACCCTAAGGATTGATATTAGGGGTTATTCCGAGAGTCGTGACGTGACTCTCTGTGCAAATCAAATGGTCCAAAAATTCAAAACTTGTTTTAGATGCGGGTGAGTAACCAGCTCCAAAAACGGATTATTTTGTTTATTTTATCAAAGCTAACTTACATGCGTATCCTGCACACCCCTAGTGATGCATAGGGCCAACGTAAAAGATTTCCATCCTGGGCCCATGTTAGGATTCATGTCGCTTTCCTTTATTTCTTTGTTATGGCTTCGCCGCCATGAGCATCTCCACTTACGTTCTAGAATTTCTGTTGATATCGGTTCCTGATGACATTGACGATGGAACTCAGCATTTGAGATTCAGTTGTGAGGCCACCAAGCACAAATTATATACTTCAGGCATGGATTGATGAAAACCTGCAATTTTTGAGTGTTCTCCGCTGATACACACCCTCGCTGGCGTATTTAACAACACAGATTTCACGTTTGAATTGAGAATTAGAATATTGGTACGTTGACTTATTTGGTTAGATCTCCATACATTTCGTAAACTCGCAAAAGCAGTCCTAGCCTTCTTGATTCGTGCAGCTACGCTATCTTTGTTCATTCCTTTATTTAACGTCGGTCTCTGTTCCGCAATCTAGTGCCAATCACCGACGGACATCGATTGCCATCCATTGACTGCAATCGAATGTGCAGGAAGGCAGCTTCCACACCTGCGTAGGTTATCGCACCCATTCAACACACATGGGCCGGGACCAACGGCTTTACTTCCCTTCCGAAGGAAGACGTAACCAGAGATTTTTATGCCTCAGAAAAATCCCACCGACCTCGGCTGGGATTGAACCCAGACCCATTGGGGTGTTAGAAAGCAGTCACGCTTACCACTACACAACCGGTGCCGGCTAACTACGCTACGCTATCTGGCTGCCAAAATATTGAAAAATTTCGACTTTCTCCACCACTTGCCCTGTTACCGTAAAGTTGGAAGGGTTGTCCGTGTTGACATCCAACGATTTGGTCTTGATGACTTTGATGGTGAGACCCACCGCACAGGGGCGTTTAGCTGGGCCGTTGAGCTAATAGCGCAACATCATCATCCAAATCGAAGTCGTTGAGGTAATAGGCTACCACCCGAATAAAAATTTACCATACAAAAACAATAGAACCTACTGTTACAATACAATAAAACCTATTGTAGCAACAGTAAATGTTATTGTCAAAAGCAATAAAAATACAATAGAACTTATTGTAATGTACAATATAATATATTGTTTATGAGACATTTACAATTGAAAAGGGGGGTTGTTAGTTACCGTAACCATAAAAAAAACATTTTTTCTCTAACAAATTTGATCTCATTACAATAAATTTTATTGTTTTTTTATTGTGCAAAATTTTGATTCCATAAAATTTGTTGTAAACCTATTGTGGTGACTATTTGATTATTTGGCCAATGCAATAGAATTACAATAAGATTAATTGTCAACAATAGAATCGATTGTATTTAATTTATATTTTATTGTAATTTTATGGTTATTTTTATCCGGGCAAAGCAGCCCACGGTCCAGTGTACGGCCAATTTCATCTGTCATGATCTCGTCGACTACGATGAGGAACAGTAGTGGTGATTGTATAGATCCTTGCCTCACACCTGCAACTACTCGGATAGGGTTGGACAAGGCTGCGTTATGCAGGACCCTACATGTGAAAGCCTCGTACTGCGCTTCGATGAGGTTGACGATCTTATCTGGGACTCCTTTACGTCTCAGGGTGTGCGACAGATTTTCGTGATTGTGTCGATCGAAATCAAATAGAGGGACTCTTGAAATTCGTTGACCTGCTCCACGATGATGCGGAGCGAGAAAATATGGTTCACACAAGATCTTCCGGCACGGAATCCTGCTTGCTACCGCCAGAGAGTCACGTCGATCTTTTTCTGTTTGTTTGTTTGTTTGTTTGTTTATTAAGGACATTTTACATCTCCGCGATGCATTCATGTCCGTGATCTTCTCCTGTATCCGATTAAGGATAACTTTGTATAGAACTTTGAGAACAACACACAGTAACATGATAATATGATGCCTCACCTGTTGTCGCACACAGTCAGATCCTCTTTCTTAGGGACCTTCACAAAGACGCCCTACATTTAGTTGACTGGCAAAGTCGCGGTATCCCAGATATTACAGAATAGTTGATGCAACATTTGTGCGGATAGCATTGGGTAAGCCATGAGCATCTTTGCTGATATGCGATCGACCCCGGGAGCCTTGTTGGATTTCATACTTCAGATAGCTGCATCAATCTCCTGTAGTGTTGAGGCCTTGGAGTGTCCAGTCACGTCTTTCACTGACATCTTCGGATTCATCCTTGCTCCACTCAGGCGTCGTGAGATATCGTAGACGAGGCGGATATAGCAGTCCGCATCGTGCTCTCTTGCCGTGCGGATCTATTTGCTTTTTGCTGAAGGAAGTGTTACTACTACCTAAAGCTACAACAAATTTAAACAGCACTTTTCAGTGCTCAACCTGTAAAAAATTTTCTACCTTGTTCAACTCTTATTCCTCTTCGATCCTTGTTTGGACCCTACCCGAGGTAATCCTTCTTGGATATCGATTTGGAAAATTCCTCTTCGATCCTTCAGATTCTTATAGTAATCTGCTTGGAAGTCGATTTGGATAAAAATTTACTGCCGCCATGGCAGCTAAACGCAAAAGAAAGGGGCAAACTCTTGACCCCCCTTCTGATGAAATTAATTTGAGTAATCAATTTGATTTGCTCACGGATGATGAGAATGATCCATCATCCAAGAAAAATTCTAGTAAACTTTCCCGGCTTAATGCCAAGAAGGAAAAGATTCCCCCTATTGTGATAACCACTACCGATTTCCATGCTCTTCGCATGGAACTTTTGAATTTCGTGAAAGTTAAGTTTTCACTACAAATTGGACGTCGGGGTGAATGCCGTGTATTGGCTGAAACCTTGGACGGATTTAAATGTCTTCTCAAGTATCTTACTGAGAAGAAGCACAAATTTTTTACTTACGACACCAAAACTGAACGTGTGTTCAAGGTTGTCATGAAAGGACTGCCCAGTGGTGAATCCCTGGATCAGATCAAAGATGAACTGGCAAAATTACTTGGAGTTGTGCCACTCCAAGTAATCAAAATGAAAATGAAATCCCGTCCTGGCGATTCACGCAACGGGATTTCTAATGATTTTTATTTAGTTCACTTCAAGTCTAGTGAACTAAACAACCTTAAGGCCTTAGAAAAAGCTAGCCTTATGCTCCATGTCCGAGTGAAGTGGGAACACTTCAGGAAGACTGGAGGAAATTTCCAAAACCTCACCCAGTGCCGTAAGTGCCAGGGATGGGGTCACGGAACTAAAAATTGCTACATGCCAGCTAAATGCATGAATTGTGGTGATTCCTCTCACGCAAAGGACGACTGTCCTGTGAAGGAAGATCCTAAGAAATTTAAATGTTCAAATTGTGGTGAAAACCACAAATCCAATTTTTGGGAATGTAAGACTCGCAAAGCGATCCTACAATCTCGTTCTAACCGTCAGGTAGGAAACGCTCCACGTTTCCGACCAGGTACAAATTCCTCTGCTGTTAACAACGGTCAGCGAGGAACAAATTCTACATTCGTACCCGTAGGTACAAATATCACCCCTGCTTCAAATTTTTCATCTGTACCTACTCCCCTCGCTGCTAACAATGTTCAGCGAGTTAATGGAGCTACCTATGCTGCTATTGCAACGGGTAGAAATCAAAATACTAACCAACGTTCTAATGGAAATTTTGACAATTTTGACTTAGGAAGCATTACTGCCCCCAAAATGGATTTTTTACAGAATTCATTAATTGAAATGATTTCTGATATGCTTAAATCTAACTCCATGTTTGATGCTATTCAAACTGGAGTAAAATTTGCAAATAATATTGTCATGACTTTAAAATTCAGTAATGGATTTTAAAGCATTAAATATTGTAAATTGGAATGCTCGATCTCTTAAAGATAATGAAGACGAGCTATTTAACTTTTTAAGAGTTCATAACGTGCATATTGCCGTTATAACTGAAACGTTCCTTAAACCTGCCCATAAGGTTAAGAAGGACGCAAATTACTTGATTTATAGAAATGATCGTCTTGATGGACCCTGTGGTGGCGTTGCCATCATTGTTCATAGACGAATCAAACATAAAATTCTTTCTTCATTTGAAACCAAAGTTTTTGAAACTTTGGGGGTTTCTGTTGAAACAAAATTTGGACAACTTACGTTTATAGCTGCCTATTTGCCATTCCAATGCGTAGGCCAGCAAAAGAATTTTCTCAAGGGTGACCTCCAGAAACTTACCCGTCATAGGTCTAAATTCTTTATTATTGGTGATTTTAATGCAAAACACCGCTCATGGAATAATGCGCAAAGCAATTCCAATGGTAATATTCTGTTTGATGATTGTTCTGCAGGTTATTACACTATTCAATATCCAAACAGCCCAACATGCTTTTCTTCTGCAAGAAATCCCTCCACTATTGATTTGGTCTTAACTGATTCATGTCAACTTTGTAGCCAATTGGTTACCCATGCTGACTTCGGTTCTGATCACCTTCCAGTAACTTTTGAAATATCCCAAGAAATAATTTGTAATCCCAACAGCTCTACTTTCAATTACCATAGAGCTGATTGGGAGCAGTATCGAACATTTATGGAATATAACTTCGATCCAAACATTCCTTTGCAAACCAAAGATGAAATTAATTATGCTCTTGAATCTCTGACTACTTCTATAGTTGAAGCAAGAGCTGCCTCAGTACCAAAATGCGAGGTTAAATTCGATTCAATTATAATAGATGATGATCTTCAGCTCTTGATCCGTCTTAAAAATGTCCGTAGGAGACAATATCAAAGAACACGCGATCCTGCCATGAAAGTTATCTGGCGGGATTTGCAAAAACAAATTAAAAAGCGATTCTCTGCCCTGAGGAACAAAACTTTTGAAAATAATATTTCTAAATTAGACCCGAGTTCCAAACCCTTTTGGAAACTCACAAAAATTTTGAAAAAACCTCAAAAGCCTATTCCAGCGCTTAAAGAAGGTGGTAAAATTTTGATCACAAATTTGGAAAAAGCTCAGAAACTTGCTAAGCAATTCGAGAGTTCCCATAATTTCAGTTTGGGTCTTACTAGTCCTATTGAGAATCAGGTTGCTCGGGATTTTCTGAATATTTTCTCTCGGGAAAATATTTTTGATGATTCCTGGGGGACTGATTTGGACGAAGTAAGGTCTATAACTAAAAATTTTCAAAATATGAAAGCTCCAGGTGATGATGGAATTTTCTATATCCTCATCAAAAAACTCCCAGAGAGTACCTTGTCTTTCCTGGTAAAATTATTTAACAGATGTTTCCATTTGGCATACTTTCCTGATAAATGGAAAAATGCAAAAGTTGTTCCAATTTTGAAGCCGGATAAAAATCCAGCTGAAGCTTCTAGCTACCGTCCAATAAGTTTGCTTTCTTCAATAAGTAAACTTTTTGAAAAGATAATTTTGAATAGAATGATGCTTCACATCAATACGAACTCAATTTTTGCAGATGAGCAGTTTGGATTTCGCCATGGGCATTCAACTACTCATCAACTCTTAAGAGTTAACAATTTAATTCGTTCAAACAAATCTGAAGGCCACTCAACTGGAGTTGCTCTTCTAGACATAGAAAAAGCATTCGACAGTGTTTGGCATGAAGGTTTGATTGCTAAATTGAAAAAGTTTAATTTTCCACTTTATATTATGAAATTAGTTCAAAATTATTTAACTGACAGAACTCTTCAAGTAAATTATCAAAATTCCAAATCTAATCGACTACCTGTTAGGGCAGGAGTTCCTCAGGGTAGCATTCTTGGGCCTATATTGTATAACATTTTCACTTCGGACCTCCCTGATTTGCCTCAGGGTTGCCACAAATCTTTGTTCGCTGATGACACAGGCATTTCCGCTAAAGGAAGAAGTCTTCGTGTTATTTGCAGCAGACTTCAGAAAAGTTTAGATATTTTCTCTTCTTATTTACAAAAATGGAAGATTTCTCCCAACGCTTCCAAAACTCAACTTATAATATTTCCACATAAGCCTAGAGCTTCGTTTTTGAAACCTAGTAGTCACATAGTCACTATGAACGGAGTTCCAATTTCCTGGTCAAACCAAGTAAAATATCTTGGATTAATACTTGACCAAAAATTAACTTTTAAAGATCACATTGAGGGCATTCAAGCCAAATGTAACAAATATATAAAATGTTTGTATCCTCTTATAAACAGGAAATCCAAACTTTGCCTGACGAATAAACTTCTAATATTTAAACAAGTTTTTAGACCGGCCATGCTTTACGCTGTACCAATATGGTCTAGTTGCTGCACTACCAGGAAAAAAGCACTTCAAAGGATTCAGAACAAAATTCTGAAAATGATTTTGAAGTTGCCTCCCTGGTACAGTACAACCGAAGTACATAGAATTTCGAATGTTGAGACTTTAGCACAAATGTCCAACAAAATAATGAATAATTTCAGGCAAAAATCGTTGCAATCCTCAATTGCAACGATTAATTCCCTTTATACTTAGATAAGATTTAGTTTTAGTTTTTAGTTTTAAGATATCAATTGTTATACTGACATGCAGGTTAAAAAACCTGTTTAAAATACTGAATTGCCAAGACATGAACAATGTAAAAACACTTAGATATATATCATAACAATTAAGGCTGGTACGTTACTGCAGTAACTGGAGCACCTAGGTTAAAATGAAATGTAATTTATTTTGAATTTGGAACAAATAAAGAGTTAAAAAAAAAAAAAAAAAAAAAAAAAAAAGGCGGATATAGCAAGTTGTTGCGGCTTTCTCCCCTTCGTCAGCCAGGAAGTCTACCCACGCTCGCTTGTCGTGCCTGCAAGGGTGTTTGACTTCCATCTCTAGAGCCGAATACCGTTGACGGGCTTAATTCTTGGCTCTTCAATCTTCCACCATGTTTCTGCAGTGGTCCATTTTTTCGCTGAGTGCGCACCTCACCCTGATTGTTCTCACTTGTCTCGATAAAGGCATTCTTGATCGCCGTCCACTGTTTTTCTACGCTGCCACCTTCCGGAACATCCGCTGCTCGGGTCTCAAGTTCTTCAACGAAAGATCTTTTCGCAGCTTGATCTTCTAGTCGGTTTGTGTTGAATTGTCGTCCGAGCCTCTCCTTCCTCCACTGGAGACGTGCAATGCGTTGGTGGATTTCACCGATTAGAAGGTGATGGTCAGACGCGATGTCGGCGCTGTGCTTATTACGGACGTCTCCATTTTCGATTGATGCATCGAAGCTTTTTTTTTTTTCTTTTGGTTTGTTTTTTCCGTCGATCTTGTTTTCCGTGCTAAGCACCAATGCTACCGACGTGCCAGGAAGGCAGCTCACACACCTGGACCCTACCTATCGACCCATCAACTCATGAACCGGGGACCAACGGCTTTACTTCCCTTCGGAAGGAAGCCATCACCAGAGATTTTATGCCTCAGAACATCCCGGCGGCGCCGACTGGGATTGAACCCAGGGGGACTGGGGTGAGAGGTTATCACGCTTACCATTTAACCACCGGCGCCGCTATGCATCAAAGCTAACTGGGCACAGAAATATCCGTCTACAGACGCTTCTCATATAAAAACTGTGCACCAATTTTCGCACGCCTATCGATGTGGTCTACTTATATGAGGCGGACTACAAGTGAAGAAATATTGCTATGTTCCTAGTGATAAAAACAAACGCTTGTAAAAGACTTCAACGATAGAAAAAAACTATCAAAAGTTTAGAAAAGATCCAAGAACTACATGATAGTCTAGAACTTTGGGGAAGTTCCATGACCTTCTGGAAAATTTCGTGAACTTAGATGAAGATCAGAGAACTTCATGACATTTGTTTTAAGTTCAAAAATATTTCAGGAACTTAACATGAATTTCGAGAAACTCCAGAAAACTTTAGGTACCTACTTAGGAGTTCTTAGGGATAAACAAATTTGGGAGGAGAGAGGTTCCAGAATGACCATCCAAAAGATCAAGAACAAATTCAAAATTTACACTTTTACGGTTCTTTCGGATTTTCCTGATAACATATCAATAAGTGCAGTTTCATGAACTGACCACATTTACGGTTGTTCCGGTCTATACGGAAGTTCACTATGTAGTCTTCAGGTTCCGTATTCCAGTAACAACTTATGAAATAATGCTGGCCCCTTGAGTTCATGTTCCAGTTCATTAAAAAACGCAAAGCTCTAGGACTTGTTTCCTGAACACACCACTTCTACGTTCGATCGAAATATCCCGCAAGAACAAACTGTAGTCCTCAAGGTCTATTTCCCGGTCTCAATTTGATATTCACTCTGATAACACACCAATAAGTGCTTTCGAAAAAACTGCGAAGCTCTAACCCCAGTTTTAAGAATTGGCCACTTTTACGGTTGTTCTGAATCTTCCGGAGGGTAACACTGTGGCCCCAGGGTCTTTGTTCGGGTCACGACTCTAAATGGCTAGGTTTGCTTTTTTATGGAGGCCTTCAGCCTGAGGCTGATCCGGACGACTCTAAATTCACTCTTACAACACATCTAGATGTGCTATAACATAAAAAACCGCGAAACTCTAAGACCAGCTTCATGAATTGACCACTGTTACGATTGTTCTGGATCTTCCGGAGAAACACACTTTGAAACTCAATGTCTACCACTTAAAATTAATTATGTAAACACATCAAGAAGAGCTACCGAAAAAAAAAATACTGTAAAACTCTAGGACCAGTTGCATGAATTGACCCCTTTTGCGATTGTTCCGGAATTTTCAGAGAGTCACCCTGTAGACCCCAGGGTCCATTATCCAGTCACAACTCCAAATTCATTCTGACAACACTTCAATTTGAAATTTGAAATTCTTCTCAAGGCCCCTACAAATAAAATAACAAACAAGTATAAATTTGACGTTCTTTAATTTCAGATTTGATTTTTTTTTTGATTCGATTATCCGTAGTGAAAAAAAATCGATACTCTGGATAGTCGAGTCCGGCCTGTATCTCAAAACGTCCCAGTCCGATATTTGTTTTTATGCAGTTTATGATAAATGAAATATTTTGAAATGTTTAAAATTATGGGCATGACCAAAATCATTGTGACGGCGAGAAGCCCCCAAATGCTACAACGGTGTAAGATGCACCATGACGTTACGTTTGTCACGATGACAGTCCGAAAATTAAAGCGAAGAAGAAGAATAAGTCGAGGAATAATTCGATAAAAATACAAATCATTTCCATCAAGTCACGTGAATTTGTGATGAATTTAAAATTTGTTTATTGCTTAAAAATAAATAGCAAATATTGCTTAAAAATAAATAGCAATTACAACTAAAAAACAACTATTAAAATAAAACAGCAAAAAGGTTATCTTCCATTTAATTCCACTTAATTAATTTTGGTATCCATGACAGATACGTATTTCGACTACAATGTGCAGTCTTCATCAGTGTCATTCCCACTAAAGAACTATTCAAAATCTAACCCCCTTAAGTACTCATCCCCTAGGTATAAAAGTCAAGATCACAGGTATAAAAATGAAACTACAATGTGTTGAATCGGAACCTACCTAACTAATTAAAACCAAAGATTTAAGTAAACTAAAGGAGTAAAATCTATTCAACTCTCTAATAAGGAAAATCCCAAAGGCTTGGTAGCCATCATAATGAAGTAATGAAATTGGGTTGTTAGCGGAATGCTTCAATAAAACAGCAAAAAGGTTATCTTCCATTTAATTCCACTTAATTAATTTTGGTATCCATGACAGATACGTATTTCGACTACAATGTGCAGTCTTCATCAGTGTCATTCCCACTAAAGAACTATTCAAAATCTAACCCCCTTAAGTACTCATCCCCTAGGTATAAAAGTCAAGATCACAGGTATAAAAATGAAACTACAATGTGTTGAATCGGAACCTACCTAACTAATTAAAACCAAAGATTTAAGTAAACTAAAGGAGTAAAATCTATTCAACTCTCTAATAAGGAAAATCCCAAAGGCTTGGTAGCCATCATAATGAAGTAATGAAATTGGGTTGTTAGCGGAATGCTTCAATAAAACAGCAAAAAGGTTATCTTCCATTTAATTCCACTTAATTAATTTTGGTATCCATGACAGATACGTATTTCGACTACAATGTGCAGTCTTCATCAGTGTCATTCCCACTAAAGAACTATTCAAAATCTAACCCCCTTAAGTACTCATCCCCTAGGTATAAAAGTCAAGATCACAGGTATAAAAATGAAACTACAATGTGTTGAATCGGAACCTACCTAACTAATTAAAACCAAAGATTTAAGTAAACTAAAGGAGTAAAATCTATTCAACTCTCTAATAAGGAAAATCCCAAAGGCTTGGTAGCCATCATAATGAAGTAATGAAATTGGGTTGTTAGCGGAATGCTTCAATAAAACAGCAAAAAGGTTATCTTCCATTTAATTCCACTTAATTAATTTTGGTATCCATGACAGATACGTATTTCGACTACAATGTGCAGTCTTCATCAGTGTCATTCCCACTAAAGAACTATTCAAAATCTAACCCCCTTAAGTACTCATCCCCTAGGTATAAAAGTCAAGATCACAGGTATAAAAATGAAACTACAATGTGTTGAATCGGAACCTACCTAACTAATTAAAACCAAAGATTTAAGTAAACTAAAGGAGTAAAATCTATTCAACTCTCTAATAAGGAAAATCCCAAAGGCTTGGTAGCCATCATAATGAAGTAATGAAATTGGGTTGTTAGCGGAATGCTTCAATAAAACAGCAAAAAGGTTATCTTCCATTTAATTCCACTTAATTAATTTTGGTAACCATGACAGATACGTATTTCGACTACAATGTGCAGTCTTCATCAGTGTCATTCCCACTAAAGAACTATTCAAAATCTAACCCCCTTAAGTACTCATCCCCTAGGTATAAAAGTCAAGATCACAGGTATAAAAATGAAACTACAATGTGTTGAATCGGAACCTACCTAACTAATTAAAACCAAAGATTTAAGTAAACTAAAGGAGTAAAATCTATTCAACTCTCTAATAAGGAAAATCCCAAAGGCTTGGTAGCCATCATAATGAAGTAATGAAATTGGGTTGTTAGCGGAATGCTTCAATAAAACAGCAAAAAGGTTATCTTCCATTTAATTCCACTTAATTAATTTTGGTATCCATGACAGATACGTATTTCGACTACAATGTGCAGTCTTCATCAGTGTCATTCCCACTAAAGAACTATTCAAAATCTAACCCCCTTAAGTACTCATCCCCTAGGTATAAAAGTCAAGATCACAGGTATAAAAATGAAACTACAATGTGTTGAATCGGAACCTACCTAACTAATTAAAACCAAAGATTTAAGTAAACTAAAGGAGTAAAATCTATTCAACTTCATGACATTTGTTTTAAGTTCAAAAATATTTCAGGAACTTAACATGAATTTCGAGAAACTCCAGAAAACTTTAGGTACCTACTTAGGAGTTCTTAGGGATAAACAAATTTGGGAGGAGAGAGGTTCCAGAATGACCATCCAAAAGATCAAGAACAAATTCAAAATTTACACTTTTACGGTTCTTTCGGATTTTCCTGATAACATATCAATAAGTGCAGTTTCATGAACTGACCACATTTACGGTTGTTCCGGTCTATACGGAAGTTCACTATGTAGTCTTCAGGTTCCGTATTCCAGTAACAACTTATGAAATAATGCTGGCCCCTTGAGTTCATGTTCCAGTTCATTAAAAAACGCAAAGCTCTAGGACTTGTTTCCTGAACACACCACTTCTACGTTCGATCGAAATATCCCGCAAGAACAAACTGTAGTCCTCAAGGTCTATTTCCCGGTCTCAATTTGATATTCACTCTGATAACACACCAATAAGTGCTTTCGAAAAAACTGCGAAGCTCTAACCCCAGTTTTAAGAATTGGCCACTTTTACGGTTGTTCTGAATCTTCCGGAGGGTAACACTGTGGCCCCAGGGTCTTTGTTCGGGTCACGACTCTAAATGGCTAGGTTTGCTTTTTTATGGAGGCCTTCAGCCTGAGGCTGATCCGGACGACTCTAAATTCACTCTTACAACACATCTAGATGTGCTATAACATAAAAAACCGCGAAACTCTAAGACCAGCTTCATGAATTGACCACTGTTACGATTGTTCTGGATCTTCCGGAGAAACACACTTTGAAACTCAATGTCTACCACTTAAAATTAATTATGTAAACACATCAAGAAGAGCTACCGAAAAAAAAAATACTGTAAAACTCTAGGACCAGTTGCATGAATTGACCCCTTTTGCGATTGTTCCGGAATTTTCAGAGAGTCACCCTGTAGACCCCAGGGTCCATTATCCAGTCACAACTCCAAATTCATTCTGACAACACTTCAATTTGAAATTTGAAATTCTTCTCAAGGCCCCTACAAATAAAATAACAAACAAGTATAAATTTGACGTTCTTTAATTTCAGATTTGATTTTTTTTTTGATTCGATTATCCGTAGTGAAAAAAAATCGATACTCTGGATAGTCGAGTCCGGCCTGTATCTCAAAACGTCCCAGTCCGATATTTGTTTTTATGCAGTTTATGATAAATGAAATATTTTGAAATGTTTAAAATTATGGGCATGACCAAAATCATTGTGACGGCGAGAAGCCCCCAAATGCTACAACGGTGTAAGATGCACCATGACGTTACGTTTGTCACGATGACAGTCCGAAAATTAAAGCGAAGAAGAAGAATAAGTCGAGGAATAATTCGATAAAAATACAAATCATTTCCATCAAGTCACGTGAATTTGTGATGAATTTAAAATTTGTTTATTGCTTAAAAATAAATAGCAAATATTGCTTAAAAATAAATAGCAATTACAACTAAAAAACAACTATTAAAATAAAACAGCAAAAAGGTTATCTTCCATTTAATTCCACTTAATTAATTTTGGTATCCATGACAGATACGTATTTCGACTACAATGTGCAGTCTTCATCAGTGTCATTCCCACTAAAGAACTATTCAAAATCTAACCCCCTTAAGTACTCATCCCCTAGGTATAAAAGTCAAGATCACAGGTATAAAAATGAAACTACAATGTGTTGAATCGGAACCTACCTAACTAATTAAAACCAAAGATTTAAGTAAACTAAAGGAGTAAAATCTATTCAACTCTCTAATAAGGAAAATCCCAAAGGCTTGGTAGCCATCATAATGAAGTAATGAAATTGGGTTGTTAGCGGAATGCTTCAATAAAACAGCAAAAAGGTTATCTTCCATTTAATTCCACTTAATTAATTTTGGTATCCATGACAGATACGTATTTCGACTACAATGTGCAGTCTTCATCAGTGTCATTCCCACTAAAGAACTATTCAAAATCTAACCCCCTTAAGTACTCATCCCCTAGGTATAAAAGTCAAGATCACAGGTATAAAAATGAAACTACAATGTGTTGAATCGGAACCTACCTAACTAATTAAAACCAAAGATTTAAGTAAACTAAAGGAGTAAAATCTATTCAACTCTCTAATAAGGAAAATCCCAAAGGCTTGGTAGCCATCATAATGAAGTAATGAAATTGGGTTGTTAGCGGAATGCTTCAATAAAACAGCAAAAAGGTTATCTTCCATTTAATTCCACTTAATTAATTTTGGTATCCATGACAGATACGTATTTCGACTACAATGTGCAGTCTTCATCAGTGTCATTCCCACTAAAGAACTATTCAAAATCTAACCCCCTTAAGTACTCATCCCCTAGGTATAAAAGTCAAGATCACAGGTATAAAAATGAAACTACAATGTGTTGAATCGGAACCTACCTAACTAATTAAAACCAAAGATTTAAGTAAACTAAAGGAGTAAAATCTATTCAACTCTCTAATAAGGAAAATCCCAAAGGCTTGGTAGCCATCATAATGAAGTAATGAAATTGGGTTGTTAGCGGAATGCTTCAATAAAACAGCAAAAAGGTTATCTTCCATTTAATTCCACTTAATTAATTTTGGTATCCATGACAGATACGTATTTCGACTACAATGTGCAGTCTTCATCAGTGTCATTCCCACTAAAGAACTATTCAAAATCTAACCCCCTTAAGTACTCATCCCCTAGGTATAAAAGTCAAGATCACAGGTATAAAAATGAAACTACAATGTGTTGAATCGGAACCTACCTAACTAATTAAAACCAAAGATTTAAGTAAACTAAAGGAGTAAAATCTATTCAACTCTCTAATAAGGAAAATCCCAAAGGCTTGGTAGCCATCATAATGAAGTAATGAAATTGGGTTGTTAGCGGAATGCTTCAATAAAACAGCAAAAAGGTTATCTTCCATTTAATTCCACTTAATTAATTTTGGTAACCATGACAGATACGTATTTCGACTACAATGTGCAGTCTTCATCAGTGTCATTCCCACTAAAGAACTATTCAAAATCTAACCCCCTTAAGTACTCATCCCCTAGGTATAAAAGTCAAGATCACAGGTATAAAAATGAAACTACAATGTGTTGAATCGGAACCTACCTAACTAATTAAAACCAAAGATTTAAGTAAACTAAAGGAGTAAAATCTATTCAACTCTCTAATAAGGAAAATCCCAAAGGCTTGGTAGCCATCATAATGAAGTAATGAAATTGGGTTGTTAGCGGAATGCTTCAATAAAACAGCAAAAAGGTTATCTTCCATTTAATTCCACTTAATTAATTTTGGTATCCATGACAGATACGTATTTCGACTACAATGTGCAGTCTTCATCAGTGTCATTCCCACTAAAGAACTATTCAAAATCTAACCCCCTTAAGTACTCATCCCCTAGGTATAAAAGTCAAGATCACAGGTATAAAAATGAAACTACAATGTGTTGAATCGGAACCTACCTAACTAATTAAAACCAAAGATTTAAGTAAACTAAAGGAGTAAAATCTATTCAACTCTCTAATAAGGAAAAACCCAAAGGCTTGGTAGCCATCATAATGAAGTAATGAAATTGGGTTGTTAGCGGAATGCTTCAATAAAACAGCAAAAAGGTTATCTTCCATTTAATTCCACTTAATTAATTTTGGTATCCATGACAGATACGTATTTCGACTACAATGTGCAGTCTTCATCAGTGTCATTCCCACTAAAGAACTATTCAAAATCTAACCCCCTTAAGTACTCATCCCCTAGGTATAAAAGTCAAGATCACAGGTATAAAAATGAAACTACAATGTGTTGAATCGGAACCTACCTAACTAATTAAAACCAAAGATTTAAGTAAACTAAAGGAGTAAAATCTATTCAACTCTCTAATAAGGAAAATCCCAAAGGCTTGGTAGCCATCATAATGAAGTAATGAAATTGGGTTGTTAGCGGAATGCTTCAATAAAACAGCAAAAAGGTTATCTTCCATTTAATTCCACTTAATTAATTTTGGTATCCATGACAGATACGTATTTCGACTACAATGTGCAGTCTTCATCAGTGTCATTCCCACTAAAGAACTATTCAAAATCTAACCCCCTTAAGTACTCATCCCCTAGGTATAAAAGTCAAGATCACAGGTATAAAAATGAAACTACAATGTGTTGAATCGGAACCTACCTAACTAATTAAAACCAAAGATTTAAGTAAACTAAAGGAGTAAAATCTATTCAACTCTCTAATAAGGAAAATCCCAAAGGCTTGGTAGCCATCATAATGAAGTAATGAAATTGGGTTGTTAGCGGAATGCTTCAATAAAACAGCAAAAAGGTTATCTTCCATTTAATTCCACTTAATTAATTTTGGTATCCATGACAGATACGTATTTCGACTACAATGTGCAGTCTTCATCAGTGTCATTCCCACTAAAGAACTATTCAAAATCTAACCCCCTTAAGTACTCATCCCCTAGGTATAAAAGTCAAGATCACAGGTATAAAAATGAAACTACAATGTGTTGAATCGGAACCTACCTAACTAATTAAAACCAAAGATTTAAGTAAACTAAAGGAGTAAAATCTATTCAACTCTCTAATAAGGAAAATCCCAAAGGCTTGGTAGCCATCATAATGAAGTAATGAAATTGGGTTGTTAGCGGAATGCTTCAATAAAACAGCAAAAAGGTTATCTTCCATTTAATTCCACTTAATTAATTTTGGTATCCATGACAGATACGTATTTCGACTACAATGTGCAGTCTTCATCAGTGTCATTCCCACTAAAGAACTATTCAAAATCTAACCCCCTTAAGTACTCATCCCCTAGGTATAAAAGTCAAGATCACAGGTATAAAAATGAAACTACAATGTGTTGAATCGGAACCTACCTAACTAATTAAAACCAAAGATTTAAGTAAACTAAAGGAGTAAAATCTATTCAACTCTCTAATAAGGAAAATCCCAAAGGCTTGGTAGCCATCATAATGAAGTAATGAAATTGGGTTGTTAGCGGAATGCTTCAATAAAACAGCAAAAAGGTTATCTTCCATTTAATTCCACTTAATTAATTTTGGTATCCATGACAGATACGTATTTCGACTACAATGTGCAGTCTTCATCAGTGTCATTCCCACTAAAGAACTATTCAAAATCTAACCCCCTTAAGTACTCATCCCCTAGGTATAAAAGTCAAGATCACAGGTATAAAAATGAAACTACAATGTGTTGAATCGGAACCTACCTAACTAATTAAAACCAAAGATTTAAGTAAACTAAAGGAGTAAAATCTATTCAACTCTCTAATAAGGAAAATCCCAAAGGCTTGGTAGCCATCATAATGAAGTAATGAAATTGGGTTGTTAGCGGAATGCTTCAATAAAACAGCAAAAAGGTTATCTTCCATTTAATTCCACTTAATTAATTTTGGTATCCATGA